>NW_027530619.1:3245624-3253075 GCF_008692635.1 Crocuta crocuta
AAAAAAAAAAAAAAAAAAAAAAAGGTAATATGGAAATTGTGATATGAGTCTCTGTTCCCAAAATAACAAATATATATATGCACATATGTATTTCGTCACAAATAACCTGCATATTATGCTGTGATCTATGATTTGAGTTCTCATTTCCAAGTGCAAGGCATTTAAAATATCAGCATATTTTCGGGGCGCCTGGGTGGTTTGGTCGGTTAAGCGTCCGACTTTCGCTTAGGTCATGATCTCGCGGTTCGTGGGTTCGAGCCCCGTGTCGGGCTCTGTGCTGACTGCCAGCTCAGAGCCTGGAGCCTGTTTCAGAGTCTGTGACTCCCTCTCTCTCTCTGACCCTCCCCTGCTCACACTGTCTCTCTCTCTCCTAGAAATAAATAAAAATTAAAAATAATAATAATAATAAAAAATTTAAAACATCAGCATATTTTCAATATGAAAATATCTGAGTATTTTCTCTTGTACTGTTTTGCCTTACCAATTTAGCTCCATAGCAATCCATCCAAATGAAAAGTTAGTCAGAATCCTTCATAGAGTGAGGGGGAAGTTAGGGTTATATTTCATTCTACTTCTGAGATTTTGTAGAAACATTTACCTGAGATTATTTCATTTAATATGATGCTTTTCTTTAACTTAATTTTAACTTTCAAAATTTTGCTTTGTTTACATGCATTGCTCTGTTTAATCCCCACTTTAGTTTACACTCTTCTCCCATGTTTCAGATGAGAAAAGCGCTTCTTAGTGGTATTAGTCTCTGAAATGTATTGTCATAATCCTTTATCTCATTGTTCATTACCATTATTATATTCACCATCCATCATTACCTATAGAAATATATTCTATGTTTTCATTAAATGAACAAAAGCACAAAATCTCCAAACTCTTTCAAAAATTGAATGTCTGCTTAATGAAAGAGGTTATATTTTCCAGGGTGAACAATTTTCAAGCAAAAAAAAAAAAAATCAACTTTCTTAATTTGAAGCCCTGGCTGTATTTATTCCAGGCACTGTGATAATTCAGTACAATTTAAAACTGTCAAGTTGTGTTTGAGATGGAAGTAAACATTATACTTTTAATTTACAAGGAAGATTCTGAGAATCCAAACTCAGAAATCAAGTTTATTCATTGGAAGGTGCCATTTCACCAGGTGGCATGGGATTCTTTCAGAATCATTTCCTTTACTGGTAAAGCACATCCTGTTATATTACCAGTCATCATCAAGACATGAAAAGTAATTCTTTTTTAGAATCTCTTTCTACTAACATAAAGTAAATGGCTCCAGTTTCATTTAAAACAAACAAGAATGTGATAGAAAATCAAAATGTTGCCACTGCACTGTCTGATTTTGTTTCATCATGTTTTTCACTTTGATGGTTAAATTGAATAGTTTTCCAGTACAACTAGTTGGCTCATATTTATCTATAAAGGGGAAAAAAGCACTCCCTCTTGAGTGGGACCACACAGGAAAATTCCCCTACACAGGTCTGAATCTTGAAGCCCAGAATTGACTAAAGCCCAGAGTATGCCCTGGGCAGAGGTGGAGGAAATTGAAACCCACATTGGATGGGGTTTTCTCATTTACAATTTGTACATGCCACATTTGAATATGGTGTGTTTCTTCTACCTCCAAACAATGTGTGTAGTCATGCTGCTGTAACTATCTACTGGTTCTCTCTGCCTAAGGGATTAAACCCCATTACAACCCAAAAGCTGTGTAATTTGGGAAGAATTTATCATATTAAACTAGAAGTTCCTTTTTTTGTAAATAGTTATCTCTTTAGTTTGTTTTAGGAATTATAAAATATTATGTATAAGGTGCCTTTATATGTAATAAGTAATTAATATAATTTTGTTACAGGATACTGAAAGTTACAAAATGCAGAACATGGTGTCTAATCAGAAAGTGGTATATTTCTGTATGTTCATAGGAAGAATGAAGTGTTAATTAATAAATAAAATTTTAAATGCCTAATAGGCAATTATAACGGATAATTTAAAATTACTCGTTACTTTGCTTTAGTCTTCTAGTATAAAGAAACAATTTCTGGTCCCTCAAAGACTTCTCCCATCAATATTACTCTTCATCCTCCCCAGATGACAACAATAAGCTCATAACACTTCCTTCTATGGATACCTCCCTGGAGTATAAGTCTCATATTTTAATTTATTCTCCTGGTGAATTCTCCCTTCTTGGAGTTATTACTTTATCCTGTAATTATGACTACATATTACAGAACCATTTGCAAGCACTTATAATATGGAAAGTGTAGTTGTTACTCTACCTGTATAGTGGAATCCTAGGATCAAACTCAGTTGACATGCCTAATTATGTAGATTTGAATTTAAAGGAAAAGATGGATAGACAGAGGAGAAGAGGTATGTGTTTGTGTGCCATGTATGGTTTCTAGGTGGTCCCTATAATTTTCTTGCAAAATTAAAAAGCAATATGGTACAGACTCCACAGTTCAGTAATAATAATAATTTATAGATTTGTATTCTAATAGAAGGTATTAAACGTTATATTTGTAACTTAACATCAATTGTGAAAGATTATTTCTGTCTTATTATATTTTTCTTCTGATAGCATTAAAATTTTATATACCCCCAGATTAATTAACAATACTGAAAAATCATAACATATTCAAGGAATATGTTGAGAAATATATAAGATGCTTTGGTGACATTTAGAACTATGTTTTATTCAGTTGATTGAACATAAGGCTGGTATTCCTAGACATTTTAGACAGAAAGTCCATTTAAATGTAAAGTATAGTTACTTTTAGTTTTTAAATTTTTTTTTAATATTTTTTTTTTTGAGAGAGAGAGAGCACACAAGCAGAGAAGGGGTGGGTTTTGGGGGGAGAGGAGAGAGAGAGGGAGAGAGAGAGAAAGAAAAAGAAAGGAAGAAAGAAAGAAAGAAAGAAAGAAAGAAAGAAAGGGAAGAAAGAATCTTAAGCTGGCTTTGTCCATTTAATATACTAATATGAGCACAGAGCCTGATGCAGGGGTTGATCTCACAAGCCAGGAGATCATGACCTGAGTTGAAATCAAGAGTTGGACACTTAACCAACTGCGTTAACCAGGTGTCCTTACTGTTAGTTTTTTTTTAAAGCAAAATATGAAGAGTACTCTCATTCACATTTATCATCACTTATGTATATTTTAATATGCATTATGTTGAGTTTCAAGTGTTTCATATGTATTAATATATAGATAAATAAGACATCAAAAATACCAAAAGTACAGTTTTCTAAAGTTTAAAATTTTATTATTTAGAAGACTACTTCAACATTTATTCTCCATCAAGTTTAGTGACAAGTTAAATGAATAAAGTAGACTATAGCTATCTGATTTTTCTGTAATTATGGATGTCTGTGCATAAATTTACTCTGTATTTATGTAAACATTCAGTCACTAACTCAACAAAGTCTGTGTGAAAAATTCTCTGGCAATCACTGCATATCAAGTGGCACAAGAAAAGATTCTAAGTTGAAGGAGCATACCAGCCTAATAAAGAAAAAAAGAGGAATATTAATAAAAATTTTATTAAAGGTTTTTAATACCTTATTAGGCCGATTTTGTTTTCAAATTGTTGAAAATGAACTTCATTGAAAGTTCCTATTTTTTTTCTCTTCCACATTTACACCTACAGTCTTTTAGTCAGTTATATCTTAAGTATCTACATTTTGCCATTCTATTCAACAGACAACACAGTGTGGAAGATGAATAAAAGGACATACCTTATGAATTCATCACCTATTGAAGAGATAAAATCAATAGGATTTGGTTGAGAATTAACTGTGTGCAAGGATAGAGTAGTGGTGAGAAAAAGGAGCATGAAAGATGGTTACTATAACTTTTTGTGTTTTTTGTTTGTTTTTTTCTGTTTGTCAAAATGGACAGGGATGCCAGTTATCACTGGGAGACATTGGTGATGAAGGAGCTATGGGGGAAGAACGGAATTTGTAGGAATGGTGTGGATTAAAGGAAAGAACTGGTTTCAGGAACTGCAGCACTGTACCCAAGATTTTTTTAGAGCATGTCAGGCATCAAAATCTGTTTGTGTTTTCCAATTACTGTTTGAGCACCCACAGAGAGAGACTGGAGAACTTCTCTCACCAGCAGTTCAAATCCAAGGGGAGAGATCGCATTAGTAAAAGTAGAGCAGGTATTTGTCAACCAAAGTGGCTTGCTGGACACCGTTGGAAGAGGGATAAGTTAAAAGCTTCAGAACATGGGAGTGGTGATGGCTGGAGGGCCATAGTTACCCACAAAACAGAGCATTCTAAGGGTTTTGTGAGAATGGAAGAACACAAAATGAAAACTAATGAGTAAACATTGTTTCTTTCACAGTTCTTATTCTGCAGTGTCGCATTTCTCTCTCATTTAGTATACCTGAATTTTATTCTGTTGATCTTTTCACCCATTATCTATACCATCCTAGATTAATGAATTTTAATTTTTTCATAATATTTGAAGGACCACTGCCCACCCCTGCATTGTTTTCCTCCTAGATGAACATAGTTAAATTGACATTTCTATATGGAAAATCTAATATTGTACAGCAAATATGTGTCCTAAATAAAAACATTTCAAAATATCAGTACAATATTATGATGTACCCCCTACTCATAATTAAGGTGATTTATGTTTTCTTCCTGACCAACCCAACTCCCATCTACTTGCTTATCTCAGGGACAGGTAGAAACAATTTAAAATGCTATTATGATTTCCCTTATGAGAAGTGTTTTTATTTGAGGTTTTTTTTTTTTTTTTTTTTTTTTNATTATCTTAATTTTTGTTTGTTTTTAGATTTAGGCCATGGTATTATAAATACTAATCCTTCTTTTTATATATGTTGTCTTCAATTAACTTCTTTTTCTGATTTGATCTTAATTAGATAATAGCATATCAAATAATTAGGTAGCTATCTCATATTTGCATGTACAGAGTTCCTTACCTCTGCTATGGCAGGTGAATACTACTTTGGCTGAGTCTATTTCTTGATAATATATTTTTATTTCATTTTTTACATTTCATTCTTTCCTTTCTCCCTTTGTCTCTTTCTCGTTTCCTCTATTTCTTCCATCCATGCTTCCTTCCTTGCTTCTCTTTTTCTGTAAAGATTAGTGAGACAATTACCAAAACTTAAATGGGGTTTGTAGGGTAGAATATGTAATGGATTAAATCTAATTTCATAATTTCAATTTATTCTGATTATGTAAAATTCTCCTTATTTGTTGAAAATGCATATTAAGGAGTCAGGCAGTGGCAGGGCTTAATGGCAGTGACTTATGTTTATATTGCTCAGGCAAAAAAGGTTCTCTGTACAAGTATTGCAACAATTTTACTCATTGGTAATTATTTTGAAATAAAAACAAAATGTTGTGACATTAAGTTCTAGTGTTTATTTTTTAAAGATGTAATTCCAGAGGCACCTGGGTAGGAGGCCCTCACTTCGGCTCAAGTCATGAATCTCACAGTTCGTGGATTTTAGCCCTGCATCTGGCTCTGTGTTGTCCACACAAAACCCACTTCAGATCCTGTCTCCTTCTCTCTCTGGCCTTGCCCTGTTCATGCTCTCTCTTTCCCTCTCTCAAAAATAAACAAATATTTTTTAAAAATTATGATGTGATTCGATAGAGGTTTGATTGATTGTTTTGTAAGTACCACTCTGTATGGACACATGCTGTAAGAGTTCCTCTTTATACATAGAATTCAGAAATGCCATCCACATAGCTCTAGAACTTTATCATTTTTAAGTAATTTTGCCTGGTTCTCTGGGCAGCATTGTTGAAAAGGAAAACTCAAGCCTTTATTTATGTAAGTTTTTTGGTATTTATTGTTTTCTTCTCTCCCGTGGATATCATAATATGTGTCTATTACAATCCAGTATCTGTATTCTACATCTCTGCTAATACTAGTGTTGATGATTTTTCTTCAGTCTGTCACTCTACACATACTTCTCTATAATTTAAGCACTAAAACAATATTACAACATCAAATGCACAGTAAAGCAGTATTTTTAAAAGAATGATGCATTCTGTTTGAGAGGATACTATTTTGCAGACATTTAGCTCTTTCTTGCTGTCATGTGTATGTATGTCTTATAAAGGCCTCTGGTTAGGACATGAAAAACGAATAAAATGAAAACTATAATTTTCAGCACAAAAGATTTAAAAAATATAGCTGAAATTTTATTTTTATTATTATACTCTTTTTTACATTTACAGAGCTTTGAAATATTCTCTCTTATTAACTTTCAGTTATGACAGGAGCCATGTACTGATTTATCTTTCAAAAGGTTTGCACAGATTGTCAACAACACAATAATTCAAAATGCTATTACAATGCACTATGTATCATGAAAAGATGATGTAAACTATCAAAATACAATAACCATCGTCTCTTCCACATAATCAGTTTAGTAATTTGACCTTTCACTGAATATATGTGCTTTTATTCAGTGTAAAAATTTAATACATACAAATGTTTAAAAATCAATGATTTAATGAGTTTTTAATGCAATTGTTCTTTTTCTTTAGTTTTTTCCCCCTTTTTATGATTTTCTTTCTAAAACCTACTCCCAACAATTTTTGGTTTACTGTTATATATTAAGTAATTTATAGAAATGAAACTGTTATTAAATGAGGAACAGATAACAGTGTTAATGCTAATAGTAAAGTTCCAGGAAACAACATAATGATATGCATGCTTTCACTCACTTAACTGTCTAATGGGTATTTGTTACAGGCACTGTTGTAAGTTGTAATGATGTTACAGGACATGTATCAAAACACACATCTACTTTTCTTAGCTTAAATAACAATAATGAACAAAGTGTAACATTAAAAATAAAGACAGATTTAAATTGATGTTATTCACTCAGTAATAATAAAAGTCTTGAAATAAAGTATGGAAATTTTGTATAATTTATGCGGTGAAGAAGACAATAATAAATTTCTTACATTTTCTTAATTAACTCAAACTATTATTGAAAAATTTCATAAAACATGCATTATGTATTTAATTTTATATAAATATTATTTCATGTAACAGTATTATAATATTCCTTCTTTTTTAAAGATAACATCCATCAAGGACTTATTTAAGTCAATACATAACCAAAAATAGACACACACTTTCCTTCATCCCAGTTCTTTTCCTTTTTCCCTTTCCTTCAATATCTTGAAAAGGCCCATAGACCTTTGAAAAGGTTTTTGTTGCATTATAAAAGAGATGGACTAGAGCAGAAAATATGTTCTACTGCAATCACCTTCTTCCTGACTTTAATATGAATGAGACATTTAGAACGCAGGAGGATATCTTAGACCATAAAGCTATGTGAAATAATACAGTCAAAATTCAAAAGATGTGAAAAAGGAAAAGATCCCAGAATTTTTTAAAAATAAATAATAAATGTTATTTAAAAAAACACTATAAAAAAA
>NW_027530619.1:3253216-3267734 GCF_008692635.1 Crocuta crocuta
TGAGATACAAATATATAATTAATTATAAGTAATTAATAAATAATAGTTAACATATAGTTGTAACTAAATAATCATATATATGGTATATATGATTACATATGTATATCATATATATGATGTATATGATATATATGTATAATATATAAATATAAATACATATATATACATATATATTATATGCATAAAAAATCATTTGTACCAAAATTTAATATACTTGATCAAATGTAGTCCCTGGAAAGAATAATTAAGAAATTAGGTCAAATTTGTTTTCTAAGGGGCACCTGGGGGTCTCAGTCTGTTAAGTGTTGACTCTTAATTTCAGCTCAGGTCATGATCTCTTGGTTCATGGGATGGAGCCCCGCTTTGGGCTCTGCCCTGACATCATGGAACCTGCTTAGGATTCTTTCTCTCCCTTTTCTCTCCCCCCTCTCTGCTCCTCCCCTGCTAGTTCTTTCTCTCCTTCAAAATAAATAAATGTTAAAAATTGTTTTTTGAGGTGAATTATGTTTATTTTCGAAAAACCACAATTAGTTACATATTGATGTGTTTGCAATAATAAAACAAATCCCCAAAATACTTGAAATAAACATTGGAATATATCTAATTTATGTGTTTCTTCAGAGTTGTGTGTCAACATACCTTCATTTCTCTGTTATTTGATCACTAAATTTATTTTATTTCATAAAAATTATTTTAATTTTCAACTAATCAAAATGAAGAAACATGCAAAAATAACATAAAATGGAAGTTGCCAAATACATGAGTAAAGTTAAAACATTTGGCTACAAATCCTCTCTTGAGAGTCCAGAAAAATATCAAAAAGAAGATATTTTTTCCACCAAAGTTTGTAATATTATAAACATGTTTGTTTTAGTCTCCATTATATAAATATAACTGTGGTCATTTTCCACTATGTAAATTTAACAAATGCTATTTAGTGCTGGATAAGTCCATTATATCATATTTAATTAATTGTATTTTATTTTTAGACACAGAATTTGTGTTCAATTTTGATCTTAACAAAAATTAAACCATAATTGAATGATAGTTTCCCAAAAATGTTATCTTCTACTATGAGTATTATTAGTTGAATATGTTCATTTCTATGCATCTATGATAGCATACAAAATTCTTCTATATTTAAATAACGTTTTTTCTCATCATCACTTCCTTGTATTTGAATTTTTTGATTTTTGTTTTTGCAATGTGGAGACATTAGACCATACTAAGCAGATATCTCATGGCATCACATTTATGAATATTAATCATGTAGGACAGTGAATATTAGCAGAAAAGGTGTGTGTATTTGTGTAGGTGTGTGTGTGTGTGATTACTTAACACAGTAGAATATGAGTAATCTCATACATTTTCTAATTACACTTTAGGCATGAGAGTTCTACTGTCACTTATTGAGGTGAGACATAATGGTGTCTGATATGTAATAAAAATCAAGAAACTAGTAGAAGAGAACAGGGAAACACAAAGAGAAAGGTGACATACTGGTGATGTTCATTAATTGGGGAAACTCTGTGACCTGAAAAATGAATCAGTAGAAAAGTTCAAGAAATGTTTTATGTCATATATACTCTGTCCAACCCAGATGGCCCGTGTCTCCCATCCACACTTTCCATCATGTATAAAGACCGTCTGGAAAGAATATGGCTAGCTCTTTACTTGGCTGGAACCATAGGAGTTGTTAGTATGAAATTCCTAACATGTAACTACTACCCACTTATCAATGAAATTATATCACCTATCTAAAGAGAAATATTCTGAGTTGCATTAGTAGTACAGAAAATATCCAAGATATAAGTAAAAATAACAAATAAAAAATAAAAATACTATTAGCACAGCATGTGTTTCTGTTATAGATGTGAGCTTTCTCCAAAGGTGTATGAGGTTTTTCAGGAATGGCACAAAAAAAAAAATTGCAGATTAATGGGATAACATATAGGGTCTCGTAGTGTTTCATAAATAATCTGATGTAATAGTTTTTCTCAGAAATATCTTTTGCAGGTTCTGAAAGTGATTATACGACACTTGAGGACCAACTAAGTTCTTATAGGGATCCAAGTTACCTGTGGATACTCAGGCAGGAAAAAAAGTGACACAAAATCATTGCTCATTATATTGATCTACTTTAAAATGATTCAGTGTAGTAATATGTTTTCAAAAGAAATCAGTATGGACAAAATTATACTAATACAAGTTATCTCATTCATTTCACCAGGTAAGAGTCAACTGATCAGAGAATATCAACTATGGCATGGCTCATCAGAAAAGCCCATTTGCCATGTCTTTCCTGATAAGTTCCATTATAAGGAATAGAAATATTTTGAAGATCTGTTTCTAAAGCAAAAATGTTTTAAGTTTCAGGAAGCAGAGTAACTTCAAATAACCCCTTCTTTCCCAAAGGGAATTCCACTCTGAGAAACATAAAAGAACTCCATTAAACATGCTGGTAACCTTCTACTTGGAATAGACACTATATGTGCCTCTCTGGCCTATGCATACAGATAAGTTTATTGAATGAACTGAATGAACTACATAGGGTGCAAGCATAAAGCGACTTTTTTCTTTTTTTACATCATCTTGCCATTTACTCTCTCAAGTTGTTTTTCTCACTCAGGATGGAATATCTGTTTTGTCCATCAACAGAAGACAGAATATAGTCTATGGTTCAAATAATAAAATATCGTCCAGAAGACTGTGAAAACTACAGACTTGTTTAATTTAAATGAAGTTCAAGGTTGTCCTCAGCCAGAAAAATCACAGTGCAGGGAGAGACATGTTTGGTCTTTTTTCTTTACTTAGATTCATTCTCTGTTCTGGCTGTTGTTGTGGGCTCAGCACATTTGGAACAAGAAACAGACAGAAGTAGGGGATATAACTGACAGGGATCCTTGCCTCTTCACTGGTGGTTTCTAGTTACGGCATATTTCAAATAATGATTTGTGTGTGCGTGTGTGTGTGTGTGTAGTGTTTTCTATACATTGTTCAAAGAACCCCCACCAGCGAGACCTCTTTTTTATAGTCTCCTTGACATTTTCAATGATTCTCACAAATGGGATGACTCTTATTTAAGAAGCATGTACTCCAGCTTTCTACCTCGGTTCCTCAAGTGGTTCACAGGAAATATATATTAATTCTGTTGCAATCTAGAAGCAACTGCCTTTTCCCCCTGTCCTCTCTAGGCTAAGTAAGAGGGCAATGATCCATTTTTATTTTAATATCCTGCATTTCTCCTCCATAAATATATTACACCAAATAAAACAAAAACAAAAAAAAAGGAAAGAAAGAAAGAAGGAAGGAAGGAAAGGAAGGGAGGAAGGGAGGGAGGGAGGAAGGGAGGGAGGGAGGACAGGAGTGCCCAGGTGGCTCAGTCAGTTAAGCATCGGACTCGATTTCGGCTCAGGTCATGATCTCATGGTTCCTGGGTTTGAGCCCCACAACAGGCTCCATGCTGACGGTGTGGAGTCTGCGTAAGATTCTCCCTGTATTTCTCTCTCTGCCTCTTCTCTGATCTCTCTCTCTCAAAAATAAACATTAAAAAATTAAAGAACAGATGCATTGATTTGCTTTCACTAATAATATCTATTCAAAAGATACATCACAGATAAATTTACAAAAAATCTGTGGAGAGATGGTCATTGAAACTCATAAACACAAAGCATAGGTGTCCAGAATCTCTCTTTTTCTCTTTCTCTATCTTTCTCTCAATTCAAATTCTGTATGTATCTATATCTTAATTTCTACCTCTGTATCAATAAAGTGGGGGAAACTCATTATAAAGAATGAAAGAATGAAAGGAAGCTGTAAATTGACAATATGTAGAAGATAAATAGCAATGAATATAATCTACCTCACTTCAGTCCAGATAAATGAAAATTCTACTAATATGTAATTTCAAACACACAAAACATTAAGGTAAATGGTAAAATTAAGTGATGACATATTGGATAATGTCATATGTGCTGATAAGGGTATAAATAATAAAAATTTGGAAAAACAATATGCCAGGCTCTCGTAAGTATGAACACATGCATATTGCTTGGTCCTTGTTCTACTCTTTTATTTATACATATGTGCCAAAAAGGGGAAATCCAAGAATGCAGGATTGCTTACGATAGCCAACACAGAGTGAGACAATAGAAGTGTTTTATCAGTATAAGATGATATAGCCATATTATTAACCATGAATCAACATACATGGAAGCATATCTACTAATGTGTATGCTAGGAGATGATATAATGACAAATAACAGAAAGTTTTGCTGCATATTTAGTTAAATGCTAAAATATACATAGGATAGTAAATACCATATTTAAAATGCATTACAAGGAATTCTAAGAGGGAAATTAGTTTGAAGACTTCAAATATATCTGGAAAACCTTCTTACATAAATTATGAAAAAGGAAGTATTACAATAAGATATATCAAAGCAGGGTGGCGGATAATAATCATTCTTATTTTCTTTGCTAATGTACAATATGCTTAAAAATAGATCAAGATAAAGTCAAAGAAAAATGCTTCTAAAGTACCTAATGAAAATTCTTATTTGTATATCTTAAGTACTTTTCTTATCTGACTTGTCTTTCTCCCTGAGAGCCTGCATTTATTTTATAAATGAAATATTTTATTAAATATATCAAAGAATATTAGCATGTTTTCTTATTAAGCACCTTGTCCAGATTACCATGTTTTATTCTGTCATGAGTATATGCATTAGTTGTTTATGGTTACCATAAAAAATTACCTGAAAGAGTACCAGCATATGTTTTTATTAAACGCCTTGTACAATTTACCACATATGATTTTCTCTGTGGATACATGGATTAGTTTTCTATACCCACCACCATGAAACATTACCTTAAACTTAGTGGTTTGAATCAGCACAACTTTATCATCTCACCATTCTCTAGGTTTTTCTGGATGCTCTGACCAGAGTCTCACTAGACTGAAATTAAATTGGTGGCAAGTCTCCTTGCTGGAGTTTCCATTTTTTTAATTTTTCCTTAATTTTTAAAATGTTTATTTATCTTTGAGAGCGAGAGATAGAGCGTGAGCAGGAGAGGGGTAGAAAGAGAGGGAGACTCAGAATCNTGGATACATGGATTAGTTTTCTATACCCACCACCATGAAACATTACCTTAAACTTAGTGGTTTGAATCAGCATAACTTTATCATCTCACCATTCTCTAGGTTTTTCTGGATGCTCTGACCAGAGTCTCACTAGACTGAAATTAAATTGGTGGCAAGTCTCCTTGCTGGAGTTTCCATTTTTTTAATTTTTTCTTAATTTTTAAAATGTTTATTTATCTTTGAGAGTGAGAGATAGACAGAGCGTGAGCAGGAGAGGGGTAGAAAGAGAGGGAGACTCAGAATCCAAAGCAGGCTCCAGGCTCTGAGCTGTTAGCACAGAGCCCTACGTAGGACTTGAACTTACAAACTGCGAGATCATGACCTGAGCTGAAGTCGGAGGCATAACCAACTGAGACACCCAGGTACCCTTCATTTTTAGAATTTCTAAAGAATTTGTTCCCTTGCTCATTAAGATTTTTGTCTGACTTTAGTTTCTTGTGATTTCAGGATGAAGATTCCCATTTCCTTTTGGCTATTGGCTGAGGACTGTTCCCAGCTTCTAGACACCAGGGCATGTCTTGTTTCATGGCCCCCTATTTTCTTTGTATAAAGCCCACATAGAGAGAGTCTCAATGTGTTTTTCAATTGGACAAAACTTTACTTATCAAAAAATCCATCCAAAAATCTGTGTTGTGTTGTACACTATTTATGCTTTCATGGACTGAATGTTTGTGCATCTTACTGATACGCTGAACCCCTGATTTCCAGGGTGATGGTGTTTGGAGGTGGGGCCTTCGGGAAGTAAATAGATATACCTGGGATCATGGGAATATTGTCCTCATAAAGGCATTTGTATCCTTATAAGAAGATGAAAGGAGACAGGAGCTCTTTCTTCCCCTCTGTCTCTTTCTCTGTCTCTCCTCTTTCTCTCTCTGCTACATGAGGGCACAATGAGAAGGGGGCTATTCAAAAGCCAGGAGGAGGATTCTTACCAAGAACTAAATCTGCCTGCACCTTGATCTTGGACTACCCAGCTATCAGAACTGTTAGAAATAAATGTCTGTTGTCGAAGCCATTGCTTTATGGTATTTTGTTTCAGCAGCCTGAGCTAAGACAATTTTCACTTCTGACCTACCCCCCAAATTGAATAATACCTTTTTCCCATACATTGTCCACATTTATATGAATATTTTCCTTATTTTGAAGAGGCAGTTGGGTTTGTTGAAGATGCCTAACATTTCAATTGCATCTTTTCAATGAGACTTTACTAGATATTACAATTGTCCACTTTTCTGTTGTTGTTGACAGTCTTACTGAGTTTATGAAAGTCGAATCTTATCTCCCACTTTGGAGACTTTCTAAAGGTTCTCATATAAAATTCAAAACAAGATCTCTTATGCTTTAAACCTCATCCTTTCCGTAAGATACAATATATAAACTGAGGCTGGTGTTTTATACTTATATTTTAGAATTTTATCAATATAATATTAAATACTTATATTCTCATTTATAAAATAATCAATTTTTGGATTTAAAATGTTGTCAGATATACTTAATCTAAGATATATGGATTCGTTCTCTTTGTACTATGTGAAATCTTACAAATAAATAATAAGTATTCAAGTAACAGTAAACTCAGAATTAAAATACAAAGAGGGACACCTGGGTGGTTCAGTCAATTGAGCATCTGACTCTTGATTTTGGCTCAGGTCATGATCTCATGGCTCATGAGTTCTAGCCCCGCATTGAGCTTGCTGCTGTTAGTTAGCACAGAGCCCGCTTAGTATCTTCTGTACCCCCACCCTCTCTCTGCCCCTTCCCCACTGAGCTCTATATATATTAGGCCATTTTATACTCAACACATTATTGATGAATGAAGTTATTGCAAAGAAGAAAAGTATATAATTGGTAAATACACATGTGGCATTTTAATTATTTCCTAATAAATGATGTTTATATTGAGTTTCTTTAGTCTTGTATTTTATTTTTTCAATTTTCCAATCTTTTTTTCTTCTCTGTTTTCTAAAATGGAGACCATTTGAGTAGCAGCTTAATTGAGTATTATAAGTGAATTATTTTATAATATTATGAATGTAAGTGTACATGTTAAGTTTTATATTGTATTTTTTCATAAATTATAAATACATGGAAGCTTAGATTTTGGAGGACATGATGTAATGTTTTGGATTTAAACACAAAAAGAGGGTTGCCTGGGTGGCCCACTTGGTTGAGTGGCAAACTCTTGATTTTGGCTCAAGTCATGATCCTATCTGTTCACAGGTTGGAGCCCCACATCAGGCTCTGTGCTGATACAGAGCCTGCTTGGGATTCTCTCTCTCTTTCTCTATTCCTTCTCTACTCTTGCACACTCTCACTCTCCCTCTCAAAATAAATAAACTTTAATTAAAAAAAAAAAAGAAAAGAAAAACAAGCAAAAATCAAAGTTGTAAACCTAGATTTGAAGGTGAAGTTTTTTTTTCAATTATATTATGTAATGATATTTTTAGATATTCAATTAAAAGATGAATTAAGGGGTGCCTGGGTGGCTCAGTTGGTTAAGCATTCTACTTCGGCTCAGGTCATGATCTCACAATCTGCGGGTTCGAGCCCTGCGTTGGGCTTGTACTGATAGCTCAGAGCCTGGAGCCTGCTTCGGATTCTGCCTCCCTCTTTCTCTGCCCCTCTCCTGCTCACTGTCTGTCTCTCTCTCAAAAATAAAAATGTTAAAAAGAGTTTTAAAAAGATGAATTAAAAGTAATTCTTCCAAATATAATGATAAAGATTTATAAAATTTGGTTTTGAATAATCTTTATTGGTTCTGGTTTGAGAACCTTATTTTTTATAGTTTATAAACTAATTTAGGCAGCTTTTAAAATTCCTCAACAACCCAAATAAAAATTTATATTTGAGGAAATGTAAAGAGAGATTTCTCTTTTTCTATGTTAATGAAGGAGTTCCCTAACTTTTTGACCTAATCTCCCAATCAGAGGTAGGGAAACCACTGCTTTTGGCTATGGTCAAATCCAAAATTCTACTTATTTTGTGAGCAAAGAATGTTTAATTTTACTTTAACATTTTAAATGGCTTATTTTAAATGGCTGTATAAGCACTTATATAATATTCTCAATTTTGCTCTTGGTCTAGAAGGCTGATTTTTTTTTAAGTGTGATACAGGCAGTATCTGGCTCATTTTAGAAAATGTTTTTTTAAACCTTGGAACCCTAAGCCTAAAGTGATGCAACGTATTGAGATTGAACCCCTATGTTAACAATACAACTTTTTTATTTTTTAGTTCTTTTAAAACAATTGCAAACAAGTATTTGCATCTCTCTTTTGTTGTTTTTGTTAGTCTTTACTATTATCATTATCGGACAGTGATATATATTATATCTGAAAGTGATATATATTATAATATTACCTATTAGTTATAAAACTGCTAGAAGAGTAACAATAAAAATATTCATAAAAGTGGTTAAATGATACAAATATACGGTTAGATTCATATATTTCTTTTTAAAGCATAATAGGTTTTTAGTGACATCTAGAGATTCAAAAATACTTAATCCATGACAGTTACTATAATTATCATAATAATCCAATGCAATGAAAAAATACATACTAAAATGATGTAATGATAAGATCTGTGATGATGTATCATACACAAAAAATTCAAGAAACAGTAGGCTACATTATTTCAATACATAACTGAAGTCCTTAGGAAAAGTTATGCAGTGTATAATAAAGTTGGGTTAATTTATAGATGTATCAAAATTTGCCATGAAAACATAACACATTATTCTAATATATCATATGTCTTAGATATAATGTGTGTGACATTGTTTCTAAATAAAATGCTATTATTTTTGGAAATAATTTCAAATATTAATATTTTACATGCTACGTAGAATCATGAAAATACAAATAAGGTTAAATTAACCTTTTAAGAATTATTGTAAAATAATGCAAATTGAATACTTTGCTATTTTAAGCTTTAGTGCATAATTTACTTCTTTTTATTCTAGAATATGTACTTACCCCCTTTTCTATTTGTCTATACCATTTTGTACATTTATATACTTGTATGTAGCTTTAGTTATTTGCCTTAGAAAAGAATAAAGAGATGATCTTTTGAGATTTTATTTCTGGATTCAAATCCAGGACACAAAATTTCTTACCTATATAAGCTTGGTGAAGCTATTTAGCTTCTCAGTGCCTTAGTATTCTCATCTGTAATATAGTATTGTTTACTAATATATGCCTGAAACAGTTGGTATATAGGTTGAAAAATTGATACATATTAATCACAACATGACCCTGCTCAGATCATTAGCCAAAAATCACTTTTATGTCAACAGGGGTGCATCTGTAATTATTGTAAAATGATTGTCTTCTTGATGAATTTGTCTTTTGTTTCTTGTGGAATTCCTATTAAATTGTAACAACCATGCCACTAATAATATAGTCATTTCTTTATGATTATTTTGAAGGAAAGAAAGATATCTTGAATATCAATGATAATCATTAATTAAATCAAATGTGATATACAAATGTTGATTCTTTTGGCAAACAAATGTTTAGCAATGTGAGAGCTTTTTAAAAATGATTTCAAAGTTGAATTTCACTTTTAATTTCTTGGTTTCATAGGCAACTTGAGCCTCTAGCAAAATAACTGCATCCAGGAATAGAACATACCTGTAAATGTTAATTTTTTCCTCCACTAATGCTATATCTTTAGGTCAAAAACATCAGTAGGAAAATTTAAATATCAAAGTATCAGACACTTAGTTTTTCTGAAATTATCTGATATATTTTATTGCTGGAAAAATAATTTTATGCCCACAAAATTAGCATATTTCCACAGTGCATTTCAGTTAATCCAATGAAGTCAAAATGATAACTTCCTTTGTAAATATGAATTCAGTGATAAAAATCTAGAACAAATTATTAGATATATCCAGACATCTGCTTCAGTACAGACAATATACTTTTAATACTTGGAGGAACACGAATAATTAGAGTATTTACAGTTAGTAAGTTAGAATCTTGGTTATACTTTCTTATCTTTCATATTGATGCTCCTGTGCCTCCCAAAGTTGGGATGCAATATTTCTTAAAGAGATGACTGAATGAATGAAATAATGACTTAATTATAGTGTTTGGAATTCAGTTTCCCATATTTTTAAAGTAAAATACACGTGTGCATAGTTGGCACAGTCATTTAAGCATCTGACTCTTGATTGGTTCAGGTCGTGATCTCACGGTTTGTAGGCTTGAGCCCCTTATTGGATTCTGTGCTGACAGCATGGAGCCTGCTTGGCAATCTCTCTCTCCCTCTTCCTCTTCCCCTTCCCTTAAGCATCTGACTCTTGATTGGCTCAGGTCATGATCTCATGGTTTGTAGGCTTGAGCCCTTTATCAGGATTCTGTGCTGACAACATGGAGCCTGCTTGGCATTCTCTCTTTCCCTCTTCCTTTCCCCCTTCCCTACTTGCTCGCATCCACACATACACACACACACTCTCTCAAAATAAATAAATAAACACTAAAAAAATAAAGTAAAATACAAAACGGAAACCAAATTTGAAAATTCCTTCAACAGATAAAACCATTTAAAGTACATAACCAAAGCTTAATCTGACTTATGCTGCAAAACAAGTAAAACTTAGTCTGCTTCTTATAAATGCCTCTGAAAATCATAATCGAAACTTTATCTGTTTCTGAAAATTAACATGAGTTAATCACTTTTAATCAATCCCCAATGACTACAAAAATTGTAATGCTACAATCAATCACATTGCAAAGAAAGACTGAGCTCTGCATTCTCACTGTGTAAACTGTGCTGTAACAATATACCTTTGAGCCTCATTTTGGTAGTTTGACAACTGTTCTTATATGCACAACAAACTCTTTCTAAATACTGCTTTACATATCTGTTAATTTTAATGTTGCTATTTTTGCACACTGTTAAGTTATTTTATTCATAGTTTCTGTTTTAAATTTTCTTACATTTTGCTTTCAGGTCAAATCAAAGATACGAAATTAAAGTTATCATACTTGTTATAACCACATTCACCTTTTAATTAGAACAGCTCTTTAATCAACCAGCGGTTGTGTAGGCCAGCACAATTTCAGTTCATCACCACAAAATAATACCCTTGATCTACACATAAGAAACACACAATAAAATATTTTTAGTTTTAATATAGTAATATGTGCTATTTGTGTATTTGTATTTCCCATGAATATGGCTAGTGTGTCTTCAGATATATTTTTTCTATTTCTGTGGTAAATTTATTTTTGAATATGTGATTATTAATATCTATGTTAATATTATATTATTATTATTGTTCAAGAAAATACATTTTTCTTCTTTGCATTCATAATCAAAACTTTGATGATTGCATTTCTGTTCAATCCACATCCCTCTGTCCTTTAAATCATGCCTTTTCAATTCTGTTCTCCCTGTTTTTACCTGCTTTTTTTTTTTTTAAATTCAAGTATAACTAATATACAGTGTTATATTAGTTTCAGATGTACAATTTAATGATTCAACAATTTATACATTTGGCAGTGCTCACGGAGATAAGTGCACTCTTAATCCCCTGTTTTCACCCTTCTCCCAGTCCACTTCTCTTCTGGCAGCCGCTAATTTGTTCTCTATATTTAAGGGTTTTTTGTCTTTTGTTTTCTTTGTTTGGTTGGTTGGTTTATCTCTTAAAATTCTACCTGCTTTAAACCCGTTCTTTTCAATGCCCTAGCAGCCAGTGTCCTCAGGTCTGTCTCAAATGTTTCCATTCAGGAGTCTCTCTCCTTATACCTAAACCTTTGCTCTTTTTCTCTTTTTACGCACAGCCTTCACCAGATCCCAAATCAGGCTTGGGCTCGGTAGTTTGCTCTTCTGGTTTCAGATACTTACTTTCCAAGTTATATGCAAAATAATATGTGTTGTATTACCTTCCTTCTCTATAATAGTTAGAAGGAAGGTAATACAACAAATACTGATTTATGACTTTTTTTCTTCCTCTTCTTATAAATGTGTATGTTTTGAAGTATTTGTGAAAAGATTCCAATTAGGGAGCCACTGCTACCCTATGCTGTTGGCAGGCTAGCTAATAATGATAGTTCCACCAAGACTATCCACAGTGTAGAATAGGTAATTCAACAAATGAAAGTCAAATTTTATTGTCAAAAAAAGGGAAAAAATAGATATTTTTGTCTAAAAATACATAATTATTCACTACCTACATTACCATCAGCCGTTTTTGACTAAAATATTTTTAAGTAGATGACTTAAACTAGGACTCTGCCATTTAACTGCCATTATTACTTACTGTCTGACACACTTCACTGGCTTCTTTGGAATGCATGGTTCAATTTCATGAATACTCTTCACTGTTAGTAGGATATTGGCTAAGAATAATGAATCACTGGCTCAACCAATGGCCATCCTTATGAAGCTGAAGCTGCTTTACTAATCATTTGCTTTTTTGTCAAGTGATTTTTTTATACTTCCCTTGAGCCTGTATGAAAGTGGTTTCAGCATATCACATGGAGAAGCCATTAAAAATCATACTTTTACTGTCAAAATTTAGATAATCATAATCATGAATCACTATTACTTATACTATATAATACAAATGAATCTGAAAGTTGGAATGAACTAATTCCCTAACTGCCACTCAGATTTTTAAAGGTGAGTGCTAATTCTCATTCATCTATTTTACTGACAATCCACAAAATTCACTTTAAGGGCATTTGTTAAATTTAGAGTCAAGTTAAGTGTGAAATGGCTTTTCTGCTCTTCATGCAGTATGAAACAAAATGGAGCACCATTAAGTTTTGTGTGCCTTGATTGAAGCATTTCAAGAGAGAAGATGATGTTAACCAAGTCTTTCTCTTTGTCATTTATTTTTGTTTAAATTCTCCTATTTTACATATACTGGACATGATAATTCTTTTTTTGGAATCTCTTATACAAGTGGACGATATATCTCAACATTAATAGGGTAATTGTCTACAACTTACTTTTTTTTTTCTTTTCTAATGATTACTTATGAAAATGGAAAGTATAAATTCAAAGAAGACTTACAAAATTAGCCTTTGAGAGAATGTAGGAAATACATTGAAAATACTTTAAATACTTCATCAGTCAAAAAATATTAAATGATAATAACTTTCAAGTTTGTTATGAAAATGCCATGTTATGAAAACATCATGATATATTTTTAGGTTTTCAGATCTACATTATTGAATTATTATGCAGTATTCCCCAGTTAGATGGAATACACATATACATGGTAACCATAAGTATGAAAATCAGTAGTTGCATAAGCTTAAATAAAAATAATCTTTAAAACCTTACTTTTTCACCTAAACTTCTAAAAATTTTTTATGTTTTCTTTTATAAATTTATTTCTGAGAGAGAAAGACAGCATGAGCAGGGGAGGGTCAGAGAGAGAAGGAGACACAGAATCTGAAACAGACTCTGAGCTCTAAACTAGCTGTCAGCACAGAGCCCGATGCCGGGCTTGAACCCACGAACCGTGAGATCATGACCTGAGCTGAAGTCGGACACCCAACCGACTTAGACACCCAGATGCCCCGTCACCTAAACTTCTTTCTCCCACAAAGCTATTTGATGGATATCTAAAGATGAACATTTTATTATAAGTACATGTTTTCACGAGGCAGAAAAGGGATAGTCAACAAATGATTTAGTATGTTTTCTTCACACGGTATCATGGCCTATTCTACAAGAGAGACTTGGATAGAAACTACTAAATCACACCTTGACTTTGTCCTTGTACATGCCTCAGAACAAAAAGCATTCCATTTACTGCTTTAAATGAATTCTCAAAAAGGATGTTTTAGAAGTTTTCAGAATTTCAGTGGTCAGTCCCAGTAAACAAAGAAGTTAATAGTTGATAAATGAAGATTCAGCATGGTCCTTACTATTTCAGTCCATTGCTATAAACATGCTCTAAAATTTCTTAACTTATAAATGGAAATAAACTAAGTAGTTATTTGACCTACATCAGTGAAGTTGTGTCTGAACTATTAAATAGTTTTACATATGTTTAAATGTCTCTTTCCAATTCAGTATTTACTACAGGGATATATTTTCCATTATTTGCCGATTTTCCTTACCTTTTTGGTTCCTAGATCATTCTTCTAACGTGTCCAAAATAAAGCATTTCTTTTCATCCAAATTTGTTTTACTTTTGTTTTTCCAGAACTAGTAATAATTACAATTATTATTGTTGTTGTTGTTGTTACCACTACTACTACTATTTATTATAGAAAATCTCTGTTGATTATGCCATGATGTCAGAAGTCATTCCTGTTTTGTCCCTTACTTTGAAATGCCCCCAAATTAAGAATATAAATTCTGATTCAGAACATACTGCTTGAATCAGTCCATTCCCCCCCCCCCCA
>NW_027530619.1:3267955-3374424 GCF_008692635.1 Crocuta crocuta
CTCCTACCTAATCTAAGAAGAAACTAGCAGGTCTTCTAAAGTACCGCCAAATAAACTGACTTTGCCATCCTGCTTCCAATTTTGCCCAGAAGCCAGTATAATATGCTTTCCCCAAGCAGTCAGTGGAACTTTGTAAAATGGCCAATATAAGTATGTAACCCTCCAGCTTAAAAGTATCTGTCGATTCCCATTGTCCTTACAACACTTTGCAAACATCTTGATCCTTAAAGTGAATAAATCTGCACCCTGACTACTGCCATTCCAGCTCTCCTCTTACCTAGGCCTCACCTGATGGATAGTCCCAGCAGTGCTAGTCTTCTTTCATTTCCTTCAAGAAACCACTTTCCTGCTGTGTTTGCTACTGCCTCCTCCTCCCCCTCCTCCCCTGCTCCTTCTTCCTCTTCATTTCCCCCCCTCCTCCTTCCTCCCCCCCGCCTTCTCCTTCACAGGCAGTCACAGAGGCTCTACCTAATAGTCCTCCTGGGAGGGCTGCCTGCCTCGCCCCAGACTTGGCTCACAGCCGGCGCACAGTCTACAGGGAAATAAAGTCAAGTGCTCACACCTCTCTGGCAGGTCTTGTTCTTTCACTTCTTTGCATTTCTGGTCCGTTCCTAGGTCTCTGAGGTGTGAGGCAGAGCTGAAGTGTCCTACTGGAGGGTTGGGGAAACCGTGACGGCGTGCTGCCCCGCTCTGACTTAGCACGACCGCAGTCTCCACTCTTGCCACGTTCTCTCTACCGTCCCTGCAGCCCCAGGGCCCACAACACGGCCAAGCCCTGAAGTCCTAGGTTCTCTTGAAAGTGAAGACGCTCCCAGGTTTTCGCTGACCAACCGACCCTCAACCTGTGCACCATCCATGAACGAAATGGAAAAAGGTGAATCAGTGAGTCCTCTGGTTTTAGCTTCTTGCTTGTACCATCAGAACGGGAGTCAGAAAGAAACCTTTCCTTTGGTCTTTACTTTAATTGACTCCTCTGTCATCCAGCAGCTCGGTGTTCTCTCTTTGGTGAGATATCTGCTCCTGACTTTCTTAATTTCTAACTGAATTGTTTTTGTTTTTGTTCTTTTCTTTACTGATGAGTGTGGAGAACTCTTTATATATTTACTGAAGTCTTTCTCAGATTTGTGGTTTGTCCTTTTTCACAGTCAATAGCTTTCCTTTTTATCTTCATAAAAGGTTCTTTAACAGAACTTTTTTGTTTTGTTTTTTTTTTAAGTAAGGTCTAACTTCTTAAAATTCCCTTTTATAAATGGTACTTTTGGTATCAATTTGAAAAATTATTTGCCTAGACTTAGATCCATTTTTTTTCTCTTGATTACAAAAACATCGTTTTAAGTTTTCATTTATGTGGTAATGCATTTCAAACTATCTTACGTAACTTAGATTGAGGTTCTTTTTTTTTTCCCCTGTGAATGTCCTATTGCTTCAGAACCATTTGTTGGAAAATTCATCTTCCTTCCATTGAATTGCCTTGAAAAAAATAGATCTAAAGTTAGAGATAAATCTTTCCCTCCGAAATTTGGGGGAGAGTAGAACAAAAATATCTCTGTGCATCACCTCTAGTCTATGCAGAATTGAACCTTCATTTGAAACACTTTAGTGTCCATGAGACTACTCTGTGCAGTAAGGGGAAGGGCAGCCCCTCGTACTAATCTGTAGACAGACTGCTTGTTGGGGGTGATTATGAACCTGGTAGTGAGCCAGTGCATGGAGAGAAGCTCACTCTTAGGGCAAGATTAGAAAATAGGCAGCAAGAAACAAGAGCAAAAACTGCATCAAAAAGCAAGCACCCCAGTCCTTCCTTTAACCAGAGTACTTAATTGTGCTACCACATAGATTACAATTTTGGGAATTATATTTTCGAAGCAAAGTTATAGCAGAAATGCATACATGCATAAATGTGCATGTGAATGTGTGCGTGCATGTGTACGTGTGGTGTGTGTGTGTGTGTGTGTGTGTGTGTGTGTTTCTTGTTTAGGACAAATAAGTATACCCCAGAACTATAGCAGCATACTTAAATGCCCCTGTAATGAAATTATATACATTATGAGGATAGGGACAGAGACAGAATTTCATTGGGTCCCTAATGCCTAGATCAATAGCATATTATCAATATTTAGTGAAGATATATCATCAAAAGAATGAAAGTAAATTATACATTTAAGAAGAAAAGTATTTCTTCTGCCCTTCTCTGTTTTAAAGTTTTTTTTGAGTGTCATTAACACAGATGTTACATTAGTTTCAAGTGTATGACACAGAGTTTCAACTTCTCCATGCTGTGCTCACCACAAGTGTAACTACCATCTGTCACCACAGAACACTGTTACAACCTCATTACCTATCTTTTTATGAAGTGCCTTTTATTCCCATGACTTATTTATTCCATGACTGGAAGCCTGTATCACCCACTTCTCTTCACCCATTTTGCCCACACCCACCCCTTCTTATAACATGCTTTGTACCAACGTAAATAAAACATTCTGTTTGTCTATTACACATAGATGTATTTTATTAAAGATATTCCAGAGTCCTACTTCAAATTTTTCTGTTTCCTTATATTTTGCCACGGCCCATATTGCACACAGTCTCAAGGAAGAATTATATAGTGTTGTTTTTTTTTTTTATTTCAAGATTGAATGCATAGACTTTATCATCCTAAAGCTCTGTTTTACATGACCATAATTAACCATAAAAAATATAAGAAAAGTGTATTTTTTCCCTGTAGGTTTCAGAGCATCCTCAATTATGTTAAGTCTGAAAGCAGGACTTTCAGAATTATAATTTCTTGAAAGCTTATAGCCCAAGTATGGAGGAAATTTTGTCAGTTAATTTTTTCTTCTTTTCTTTCTTACTTGTTTTGGTTATAGAAGAAGTGAAATACCTAACTCAACACCCTCAATTACATTCCATTATTTTAGGACACAAAATGTGTGCTTGTACTTTTCTTCATGATAGTCCAATAAATGATATCTGATAATTTTTGCTGGACATAACTTTTTTTTATTATCAGATAAGGTGAAGATATTCCCCAAAAGCAATGAGTGTAACTATAAGTATTTATGAGCGTGTGTATATGTGTATGTATGCTCACATGTGCATACATGTGTAAGAGCTCACATGCTCTTATGTGCACAGAGAGAGAGTTATCAGGCAAGCAGGGACACAAGAATGAATTAAGAAAAGTTTGGTCTTATCAGTTTATATTACAGGGTAATTGAGTGAATTTTCTTGTCTTATATCTTCTATCAAAGGCCTCATTAGCTTTTAAGAGCCCTCTACAGGTTTTAGAAGAAAACTTGAAGTAATGATAGATGTGATTTAAGACACAGTGAACAGAATTTACAAAATAAGGTCATGGCTTCAAAAGAAAGTTGGTACAAAGTAAAGAGTGCACTTTATTTGTAGTTATATTGTGTTTTAATAGAATTATATTTTTAATTTTTAATATTTTAAAATATTTTTAATATTTTAACANTTTCAGCAAGGGTAAATTAATCGGGACTAAAAATTTCAAAACTCAAATACAGTGGGTAAGCTTTAATACAGATAAAACATTGAGCAATTTTTAATGTATTTACTGAGCAATGAAGTATTAATCAAGGGAGTTATAGGATCCCTTAAATTTTAATAACTGTTAGTTTAAAATATCTAGGGCTACTAGAATGTTCATCGGTTACCCCAGTATTTCTCAAACATATATATTTGCATATACCACGAGAAATACAGGTACATAGTGGTTCTGAATGTTCATTGTTATGAATATGCAATATTTTCCTCCTAAAGGGATACAAACCCACACAGACAGATAAATAGATCCACCATTGTTGTGGCAAACAATTAAATCTTGCTGATTATGATAAAGGCTATTGTTGTTCCTAGAATCCTACTGATTTAACAGGGTCCACGTTTTATCATCCCCTGGTATGTACATTCAGAGTTGTCCAAGCCTCCTCCCTTGCTTTCCAGTGAAATGAGTGTGTATTGATGATGTGAGGCTGGGATCTCAAAACCATAAGGAACACCTTGTAGCAATTTGCCTCTGCTTTCTGAGCGCCTGCACACTCAAATCAAAACCCCAACATGCAACCTGCGTTTGACTAATTTAAAATTCTTGTGACTATAGGAAATATTTTCTCATTACATGTTCTATCATTTATTATTGGCATAATAGAACAGTGGTTACTTCTGTTATGTTTATGATTTATCTTGCCAATTTTCCCAGCGTTATAACTAGCTTAATTATTGTTTTAGTTGATCTCTCTAGATGTTTGAGATAGAAAAATGATCAACATTGTGAGATTGTGATTTTTTTTTTATACTGGTATATGTACATTTGTGTGTGTTTGATTTTATTGCAGTGAATAGGACCTCCAAAGGAAGCTGAATATTAGCTGTGATTATAAGTGTTCTCGTCTTTTTTTGACTCTAACGATATTGTTAGTATTTAATCTCTGATATATATTTGTAGTAGAATATAGTGTATACATTTTGAATAAATGTGGAATTGACTCATATTTAATTTTACATATTGCATGGATGAAGTGCTTGTTTTTCCTTTACCTGCTTAATTTAAGGAAATGCAACATTATAATTTATACCGCTAATATAGCCTTACATTTCTGGAATATAGCCTACTTGTGAATTTATTAATCAGAAACCTTAGTAACAGGCAACTCTATCAGTTAACTTGTACATTAGTGAAATTAATGTGCTACATTATATAGTTGTTGAAATTTCAGTGAGAGCAAGGACACTAAACTGTGTGCTTCTCATCCAGTAACAATGCAGAGGGAGAAACACTTAACTAGCCCTCTGTCCTCTTTAGTAGAAAGACATTCCTACTGTTATTTCTTTCTTTCTGACATGATTCTAGGGACTGGATAGTAGTCCCATTTACCATAGGCGGCCCAAGATCACAAAACACTATTTTTGCAAGAAACCATCTCTCTAGATGTGGCCATCAATTCATATTGGTCCATTCTTTCTTTTTAATCTTGTTCTTGTATTTCTGCTTGGCAAAACCTGGGTCATGTGAATTCAAGCTGCAAGAGATTTATTGAATACAGTTAGTTGGAATCAATACAAAGTGAGCCAATCTGCAGTAATCAGCAATAAATCCAAACATTTGCCTTGGAAACGTCTGTAGGTAGACAACTTCCTACTTAAGTTTCTCAGTACAGATGTATAAGCAGCAGCATGCTCCGAGAGGTATAACAGCCCATTCCTTCAAGTAATTAGAAGCATATTAGCTCCTTAAGAGTGAAAATCCAAATGTTATTGGTCACCACATCCATTGTTAGGCAATCTTCAGACGTATCTATTAAAATCACAAACTAACTTGCTGTAATCTATGAACTAAACCACAATCTTACCCAATAAGCCTTATATTAAAGAGTAAATGAAATGGAACAGCATTTACACAATTAAACACACTTAGGTTGCCAACAAGGCTCAAAGACCACCAAGTCCTTTCTTACTCTTGGGGATACAAGTGGCTTTAGTTGACTTTTATTCTTTTAGGACACATCCTGATGTACCCTACACAACTAGACCTTCCATAGAAGTGGGTCATGATGGCGGCAAGACCCTACATTTAATGGGTATTATATATATCCCACCATCTAAGGCAAAAATGTTGTACAGAGGCACCGTGGGTAGCTTATACTTTCTGCCTACCAGATTCTGCAAATGTCATTTTACCACTTAGTGGACCAGCATGATTTCTCAAAATCGTGGTGAATAAAGTACAGCACATGCTGGAGTTTTTGTGGCACTGAGACAAAACAATTAATGTATACTTCCTGCACCGTTAGGTAAAATTAACCTTATTTTACTTTTCACTGAAAAAGCATTTAGCCCTCATAACGGTGAAGCAGAGTCCAGGAGACTGTTTTGATGTTCTCCAGCAAAGAGAACATAACTAATTATGGGAGCTACTACAGTTGGATACATCATCTGATTAAGACTGCAATAACTCATTCCCAAAACCTAAGGACCATCTGACACCAGAACGGGCCAAGTTGGGGCAATATTGGGGAAGAGATAGAAACTGCCATTTCTGAATCCTTCATATTTTTAATAATGAGGCTTACATTGGAAGTTTCTTCAGGGATTTGGTATTGCTTTCATGGTAGCAAAGATTTGGACATAATTTTGCTTAAACTAATATCTTGAAAACAGAGTGTAAGTGTACACATACTTATAAATTAAAGAATACCTAAATTTAGTTTTCTGATCTAGCTTTTGTAACAGAAACTATACAGATATTGAAGTTTTTTTAGAACATAAGACGTTTAGTTATGAGTTTGCTTGGTCATTTGTTGTCTGTGCTAGGCTGAGATATATTTATCTGAATGGGTCTGCAGGAATGAGGATGGTGAGGCTTTAAATGAGGAGTTAAGCATCTCAGGTGAGGCTGTCTAGTGACTCTTTAAGCAAGATAGCAATAGCATTGTAAGAGAGAGCGAGAACTCCATTAGTTCTCAATTGAAACTTATTAGTGTAAAGGAAGATCTGGCTAATAAAAACCACCTGAATCTTAATAAATTTCTCTATTTCAGGGGCACCTAGGTGGCTCAGTTAATTTACTGTCCAATTTTGGCTCAGGTCATAATTTCATGGTTCCTGGGTTTGAGCCCCTATGTTGAGCTCTGTGCTGACAGATTGGAGCCTGGAGCCTGCTTCAGATTCTTTCTTTCTCTCCCTCTCTCTCTCTCTCTCTCTCTATCTATCTCTCTGCCCTCACTTACATTCTGTCTCTTCCCTCCCAAAAATAAAATAAACAAACATTAAAAATAAATAAATAATTTATTCCATTTTGAATTTTGGAATTCCAAATTTCCTCAAATAATGCTTCAGATTTCACTTTCCAACTTTATGAGGCTTTTGATACAGTTAGTTTAATCCAATACTTTTAAGACTAGACTCTCTAGAATCAGATTCTTAATTATGGAAACTCAATGATTTTACATGATGTAAGATATTTTGAAGCAACCATTGATATAGTCAAGTTCTTTGGCCAGACTTTAAGCAGAAGTTATAAATATTGAACATAGAGTTTTCTTTCTTTTTTAAAGTACTATTTTAAATATTATAAATTATAATATACCTAGGTAAATTGAATACAATGTAATAAATAAAACAAGAATGTCCAAAGGAACAGTTTTGCCTCTTTCATAACTTGTGTGTTTGGGAAATCATTAATCCATACTCTTAGTGAAGATAATAGTTTTTTCATCTTGTACAATTGTACTTTATTCCTAGGCAACATATAGCTTTTATTCTGGTGCTCAAGTGACAAGAAAACGTTCACTATCCTTATAACAGAAATAACTGTAAGCTCTAAGAGAGAATGTCTAAGATATTCTGTGTGTGTGTGTACCTGAATAATACATATATGAGCAATGTATGTGTGTGCATAATAATGTATGCATGTATACACATAATACATGTATCTAGTTTGTTAAGGACAAATACTCATTTAATAATTTGTAGCAGATTGTTTTCAAAGAGTTAAATTTGTTCAATCTAAAATGATTTGTTTCGGGGTGCCTGGGTGGCTCAAGTTGGTTGAGCATCAGACTTCAGCTCAGGTCATGATCACATGGTTTGTGGGTTTGAGCCCCACGTCGGGCTCTGTGCTGATGGCCAGCTCAGAGCCTGGATCCTGTTTTGGATTGTGTATCTCCCTCTCTCTATGACACCCCCCCCACACTCTCTCTCTCTCTGTCTCTTTCTGTCTCTCAGAAATAAATAAAACATTTTAAAAATAAATAAAAAGAATGATGTGTGTGACTATTATTTTTTCTAGGAGACAGTCAGGTCTCTTTTGGTAGGTTACACTCATTGAAGCAAACACTGTAATTGAGAAGAGAGGACAGTTCATATCTAAGAGATGCAGTCCTATTATCTTTGGGGCAAAGGACTTAGATTCTTTCATATGGAACAGAGATACAATGCCTTTAATATTTCATTGACTTGATATATGCTGAGTGAGAAATGTGCTTGTTTAGTAAATCCCCTTATATTTATATCAGCCACTGCTAAGTAAATTTAATGTTAACTACAACATTCTGTTTATCCAAGATATGCCGCTACCATATGTAATCTTTTCAGATATGTAGCTTGAAGTCTTCTTTCTGGGAATGTACAACAATAAAGACAGAGTAAAGAACTTAGATGGGCATCCCTGCTTTAAATCCCAGGTTCCCATTTAATAGCACACTATCAGGCATGCTCGAATAAAATGAAAAACTGAATTGGGATAGGAAATTAAGGGAAGCAGGAACATTTTAGGAAATATTCAAGAAATCAATAGAATGAATAAGTCATGGGAATAAAAGGCACTGCAGAGGAAATATAGTCAATGATGTAACAGTGATATATGGTGCAGATGGTAGCTACATGTGTGGTGAGCATAGCATATAGAGCAATTTGTTGTACATCTGAAAGTAATGCAACATTGTGTGTCAGCTATACTCAAATAAAAAACAGTCTAAAAAAGAAATCAGTAAAAATATCAAAGGTTGATGAGAATATATAAAATACAAATGGATTTATAAGTTATACAACAGATACACTTTATTTATTGTATTATATTTTAATATCTTTTAATTTGAGAGATTAAAGGCTTGGAGATATTCTAGTTCCCATGTTATTGAAGGAAAAGTTTCTGTTCTGGCACAATTCACCTCCTCTTCTCCTTCCCCCATACACTGTAAACTAAAAGTGCCTTACGGTTCGCACCCTTTACCATCTGGAGAGCTTTCTCCGTTTTTCCAGGGTAAATAGCAATTACATGAATCCACAGCTACCTCATTAAAAATTCCTCAGCATTCACACGTGGAATCATTGACTTCTTTGCTGTTAAATAAAATGTTGGGACTGAAGAAATACATCACTGCTTCATGTATTCCCATGCCTCATCTGAAAGTTGCCACTTCTGTACTCTGGAATTTCTGCCAAGTGTCAGGAGTTAGGTAACACTGACATTTTGTGGGAAAAGAGTAACTTCTAGTCAGACAGAGGCAAAACACTCCTGAATTCTAGTCCCCTGCATATGAATGATTGGTTCAGGTAATGCATACTTCTTGTCAATCTATTAAACAACTTCTTGTTGCAGCTACTTGGGGTTTATCTTATTGTGCACAAGTGTGTGTGTGTGTGTGTGTGTGTGTGTGTGTGTGTGTGTGTGTGATCTTGCCAGGTGAGGAAATGTGATAAACACTTCATCTTAAGTATATAAAAGTAAAAGGAAAACTAGACTGTATCAAGAGAAACGGTGTGTCTTGCTTCTCAAGGACCCTGTTTCTGAAATCAAACTGGCTGGTGTTAAATTCTGGTTATAGAAATGTATTGGCTACCTGAATTTGGGCAAATTACTCAAGTTTTTTTTTTTTTTTCCTCTGTCTAAAATGAAAGTAATAATAACAGGTTCCTTATTTCCCTGTTTAATGAGATAATCTGAATACAACACTCATTAGCTTGCACAAGGTAAATGACAGAAACAGGGTAAGACACGCACATGCATATGCTATTTTTATATTAGTTATTATAGATCTTAGCTACTTTAATATTTAAAGAAGGTTCTTTTAAAAGTATTCAACTGAGTCCTCACAATATGCGTGAACTTCTTGTTTATAAAACAGTTGAAAACGACTGTGTCTGTGACTGATGTCTGGGACACATGAACACTCCAGGTGTCTGAAGACCATCTCCTACTCCCTGCCTCACTCAGCCCCAGGCTTTCGTCCTGAGAGCTGCTCCCTTCGGAAAGCCCAGTCCTGCTCCGAGAGCCCGGCTGGCCCTGAAGAGCCTGTGTCCCTAGCCTCCTAGATGCCTCTTCTGCAGCTCTTGATCTCTTCAGCTTCTCTCTATTCTCTCTTCTCCATGTTTTACAATGAGCCCCATTTACTTCAGCTTCAGCTTCTCTCCATTCTCTCTTCTACATGCTTTACAATGTGACTTTCCTGACTTTTGGAGTAAAACATTGTCATGACATCTTTTATTATAAATTTGAAAAAGTCTGTTTAAACATTTGCAGAGAATTTTCCATTACACAGCCTCAGCATATGATCTGTTCTTACTTCCTCCTCCTTTTGTGACTCCCTGGATCATATTTGCATCTAACAGAGGGTTCCGTAAATTCTTGCTAAAAATTCTTTACATTCTTATAATACCTTGAAGGGTGTACTTTCACACAAAATTGCCCATTTCTCATGAAAGTTTGTAAGATTATTGATACCCAGTTTTACCAGTTAGGCCACGTGGAGACTCAAATTTACTGGATTTTCTGAGTTCCCAATACATAAATAAAAGAAATCCACAATTCTAATACCTAATTAAATTCATTTATCATGGGTAGAATTGATAAGCAAATTCATGCTAAGTAGTGGCATGGTTTCTAACACAGGTAGCTCTTATGATGACTATGATTACATATGCATTACCATCACTTTTACTATTTTCCCTTTCATGTCAAAAGAAACATTTTTCATGGATAATGATTATGTATGATAAAATACTATACTACCATTTCTCCTTTTTTACCTCACAATATCAACTATTTATTATTAGGGAATGCATCTTATTCATATGCATACTTCTAATATATTATATTGCTATATTTTACTGTATCACAGCATAATCAAATCATATGATCTGTATACCGTGAATACCAATAAATACTGAGTCAATAGCTTAATATGTACCAGGGATCCTAATTACTGTGGTTTTCTAGCTAGACCTTAACAAGCATGTTAAATTTCCAAAACAAGAAAATGGTATAACCTGGTGAAGAGTAACAAATACATGCCTCTGTGCTTTCCTGAGGTGCAATTGGAGAAGCAAAAGAAAGGTTGAATCTTATGATTCTTTTCTTCCCCAGTACATGAATCGTATATATAGAAAGGTTGAAGTAGTCTTAATAAACATCTCAGGCCAGAGAGCAATAAATATGGCTCCAAGGAAGGCACCTGGGAGGTTCAGTCAGTTAAGGTCTGATTTAGACTCAGATCATGATCTCACAAAGGTTCATTCAAACCCTACATTAGACTCTCTGCTGTCACCCCACTTCAGATCCTCTGTCCAATCTCTGCCTCTTGCCTGCTCATGCTTGCTCTTTCCGAAAAATAAACATTAACAATATTTTAAAAAAGAATGGTTCCAAGGACATTTGAAGATTGCATTAAGATATCAATATAAATGATAGTGATTAGAAAGACATATAGAAAAATAATAAAAGATCCCTAAGAAAAAGAAAAAAGAAATGATCACAGTCTTCCATTTAACTCTGTGCTTGATTATTGAAAGTTTTAAAAATCATGCTACAAAGCTTTTTTTTTTTTTTTTCTTTAGATAGGTTCCTAACCAGAGGGAATAGTAAAACTGTTGGGACAGTAATGGCTGACGAATTGAATGCTTTGTTTTTAGAATAACATGTCAGCAATTTTGCCCCACAGTAGTAAAGCTGAGTGTTCATTCAAAAAGGGGAACACAGTTTCACAGAAGTGAGTTGAGATTGGACTCATTGTGAGCCTCTGGCAAATCATGAAAAGATGTGAAATTTTCTTAGATCCTCAGATGAAAGGCTATGTGAAGGGAAGATGGAGGCTTTGAAAATGAATCTTAATTTGTAATATAATTTTATAGTTGAAAAAACACTTCAGGGGGAAAAAGTAAAAACTGGAATAAGTAGAAATTTTTCAACCAAAATTTTACTTGTTTGTTTTTTCTAATTAAAATGACATCAGATCATTTTTAGGAGTCCTTTAATATTAGTTCTCCCTTTTATATACATTTATATAAGACATTTTAAAAATGATTTACATAATTCCAGGGTATGGTTTATTTTTGTGGCACAAAATGAGGCAGCCACTGTTAAAAAAGTATGGCAGAATTTAATGGTTGTTACTGATACTCTAGCCTATTTCACACTATAGATGAGGAAAGCAGTATTTAAAATGTTTCTCATATTCACTCAGTTATTAGTTTCATAACTGATCATCATTCAGTCAGCTCTATACTTGTTTCCCTATACCTTGGATATTTTCATGAATGAGTCTGCATGCAATGGTTATTTTAATGATTTGAAGCCATAATATTTGTCCTCGTTATGTTCTGGGATATTTTTCTTATAGGATATATTTACCCAAATGCATAAGGACAAAGATCCCTTATATTCATTAATTGAATAGACTTCCAAAGAAATGTGGAATAGCCCCAGAATATCTAATGTGGGTTTATGACCCTTTGTACATTTAATGCATGGCAATTTAAAATAAGATATTGAATTACTATTTGTCTAAATTATACAGTTCTTGGGTGCCTGGGTGGCTCAGCTGGTTAAGCCTCCGACTTTGGCTCAGGTCTTGATCTCACGGTCCATGGGTTCGAGCGCCACGTCGGGCTCTGTGCTGTCTCTCTCTCTCTCTGACCCTCCCCTGCTCACACTGCCTCTCTGTCTCAGAAATAAATAAAACATTAAACAATTAAAAATAAATAATTATACAGTTCTTAAGCTATTTTGATTAAAGTGTTAGTCCTTTGTCTCTGTATTGACTCCCCAGCCATCCAAATGTTCAAGTTAGTCGCTTAGGAATTATCCTTGATACTTCATTCTCTCACAACACTTTCTTTTAATTGTTGTTAGATAACAGGACTTGGGAAGACTAAAAGTCTCTTAATCATACTAACACTGTATCTAAATATGTAAAAATTATATGCACCTCTCTGTTTCCAGAGCTATAGCAAAAATCATTAGTATGCAATAGTACTAAAATACTAAAATAGACACATAATAAGTTACTTTATACATGCAACCCAAGTGATTCACATAATACATGCACATGAACACATGTATGCACATACATACACACTGTAGCTTTATTAAAGTGCTTAAATGTAAGTTTTATTTACCATAATTTTGTAGATGTTGAGCTTCATAGATTGGATTTAAGGACTATAACCTGTATATAAGAGCATATATTGGTTTCCTTTTGCTTCTGCAATGAATTACTGGAAACAGCATCCTAAAGCAACATGTATATGTTAGTTTACAGTTGTGAAAAGTCAGACATCTAAAATAAGCTTTACTGGGTTATAAACAAAATGTTGGCAGGGCTTTGCACCTTTCTGAAGGTTCTAGAGGTGGATCCACCTTCTTCCCTTTCTCAGCTTTTTACAGGCTGCCCACATCCATGCCCTCTTCCATCTTCAAAGTCCGCAGTGGCCAGCCAATCAAGTCTTTTCCGCATTCCATTTTTTTCTACCACCCTCCTCCACATTTAAGAACTCCTTTTATTCCATTGGATCAACTAGAATAATCCAGGATATTTTCCCTATTTTAAGGTCAGTTGACAGCAGGCTAAATTCCATCTGAGACTCCATTCTCGTATGCCAGGGACTATAACATATTCACAGGTTCCAGTGATTCACAGGTAGGCATTTTGGGGAGGCCATGATTCTGCCTCTCACAACATGATTAAAACCCACAAGCCGCAAAACGTGAAAATATGAAGTTCTTATTCTCACTGTTCCCTTCTATGTGACTTCATTCCATACCTCTTTAAAGTTTTCCTACTCATTAAAATACAAGAAGAAATGAGGTAAAACTTTTTACTTTGTGATAGCAATGTAGAGGTTAGCTGAAGAGAACAGAGTGGCAATAATACATGAAGTTAATGAAAAAAAAAAATCTTGGATTCCTATTCAGTCACCTTTTTAATCTACCCTCTACCAAGAAAAATGGATAAGAGAACTGTCAAAAACAGTGAAGTGTCTGAGACACATTGAGGTTTTGAAGCAACAACATTATATTCAATTAGCCAAAAGAAAACAATTCAAAAGCTACATTATCCTCCCTTTTCAACTGTGAACCCTGTTAGTTAAATTTGAGTGCTTTGGACATTGGTGTGTAGAGTCACATGCTAAATTCTGTTACCTCCAGAATATTATGTTGGGGATCTTGGCAAGTAAATGCAAACTGATCATCTTCTGTTGCCTGTGATATGAAAAACTTGTTGGCAATGTCCAATAAAACCAAGTGCTTTCCATTGTTCTTAATGGTTCAGTTATAATCGCAGTGTCCAGAACAATCAGAATTGTAATAGAAACAATTTAATTCAGTAAAGGATAATCCACTTTAATCCTCCAGCTCCTATTGGACTTTCTCACTACCTTAGGGGCCTGTGATATTAACAAATGGCATCTCTTATACCTGTACATATTTTAAGTCCTAGTCAAGCCTGTGAGTTTCCTTTCTCCTTATGAGGTTCTCTGTTAATTTTGCTCGACCACTGGATAGAGGCAGGGAGTAAGTTGGAGAGCAATTCATGTCTCACCAGCATTTGTTTACATAAGACTCTTCCCAATCAGAATTTCCTCTGACAATTATGGGATTAAAAGGTCATACATATAGCATAAATTTGAAACACACGTTAAGTAGTTCCAAAACAGTGCATGGAATTGGCACAAGGACCTCACAGTTAGTTCTCACAAACTTCCCTTCCCCTTTGTGAATCCCATGCAACCCCTGTTAGCTAAATTCAGTTACCTCTTCCTCCCATAGTCCTGATATATTTGCTCATATCCAGTGGAGTAATATGTTTGTCTGTCCCTCCTTGAAATTCCCCAACAAACTCAGATAAGTCTGTGTGATCTTTTTTTTTAATGTTTGTTTATTTTTGAGAGAAAGAGAGAGAGAGCATGAGTTGGGGAGGGGCAGAGAGAAGGAGACACAGAATCTGAAGCAGGCTCCAGCTCTGAGCTGTCAGCACAGAGCCTGACACAGGGCTCGAACCCACAAACTGTAGATCAGTTGGATGCTTAACCGACTGAACTACCCAGGGACCCCACTCTGTATGATCTTTAATCTTCCTTGAGCACAGAGGGATCTCACCTCACAGTTGTTAAGGTGGCTACTGAAATCAGGCTAAAGAACAAAGGAGGGATCAGGAGTGAAGAAAGAGCATAGCTCCATGCCCTTAAACAAGGCTTTCAAATACACTTTCGGTTGCAAGTATTGTGATGGAGCTTTGTAACAACTAAACAAACTTCCAAATACTTTTGACTCCCCATTCACTCTTCATGAGGTGTTAAGATATTCATGACTGTCACCATTTCTTTTAGCTTTTAGCGTAATTGTGAAACAGCAGCCATGGATACATTCCTTTCTGGCTGAACCCTCAAGTCTTATAATGTACATAATTTAACTTACATGAACTTGATTCACACTGCAAGAACTTTCTTGATGGCTACTAAATCCGGGGCATTTGCATTCCCATTGCGATCTCTCTTAAGTTCTTGCCTGATAACAAAATAATGACTGACATAGTGTTTCAGGGCAGGGGGACTCACTATAAGATTTTGCCTAGATGTCTTTGTGTCCATTTCTCATTATTTAGTGGGTCAATTTAATCAGTATAGTAAACCTGACCTGGGGCAATAGGAACATAGATACTAGTCAATGCTTCATCTATATTTTCCCAATTAATTTGGGAAGTTCATTTGTCTCAGGGAACTCTCCCAGAGAAGGCAAGACCTCCCTCGTATTGACTAGGGCCCCCTGGAAAATAAAGCAAACTAATAACACTAACAACAACAAACCACAGAAAAACTCCTAAAGAAAAAAAAAAAGAGAAGAGAAAACAAATCCCAGTGAGATGGTCACTCTTGCCTTTCAGTTGGTAGACTGTTGGTGTTAAAAGCTGCAGGAGAGATTAAGCAGTAAGACTCCCCAATTGTTACATTTTTCTTTAACACACATTGCGTACTCTGGCTCCTCATTTCCCAAACATCAAAAGTACTGATAACTGGCCTGGTTTCTGCCCTCGGCAATCTGGACTTCCCTTCCTTTTGCATGCAGAATAGTTGTATGCCTATAACTTCATCTGAAAATGGGTCAGAAACTTCTTACTTATTAAAGTCTTTGCCTTATTTGATAAAATGGGATGGACCCAAGAATGACCACCAGACTACCAAGAAAGAGCTCAGACCATAAGTAGAGTGGACAGAGCTGGGTTACCATTCTGCAACATATAATTTTTTTTTAATTAAAAAAAATCTTCATGTTTATTTATTTATTTATTTATTTATTTTGGAGAGAGAGAGAAAGAAAGAGTGGGAGAGGGGCAGAAAGAGGAGACAGAATCCAAAGCAGTCTCCAATGCTGACAACAGAGAGCCTGAGGTGGGCCTTGAACTCATCAATTGTGAGATCATGACCTGAAGAGAAATCAAGAGTCAGATGCCCAACCGACTTAGCCAGGTACCCTAATATTTTGCAACATTTGTATTGAACCTTTTTTAGTAATCTGCCACATCCCCTCCCCAGTTCCTGCTTATCAGAAAACAAGAAATTCAAGGAGCATGTATTGCCTGGATGAGTATACAATTTGATCAACATGTTCACTACCTATTCCCATGACCTTCTCTCAAAATCCAGCAATTGATCTATAAGGCCCTGAAACTTGCTTTTTTGGAAAGCCAGATTTCTTTCAGTATCCTATCATCATCACCAAAACTGTCAACAACTGTGAAGGATTTTACCCTACCTACCAGCTAACAATTGAGCCTGCCAAAGTCTCAATATTGGTAGAAGAAATAAGTCTCCAAGATCAGAGATGAAGTTCAGTTTATTATTTGCCACACTCACATAGTGGTAGGCAGAGTATCAGTATTTTAACCTCCAGTTTCCGGAGCCCAAATTCCCACATGGCTATAAGAGATAGGTCAGATGACACCCACAGACATTTGTGTTACAGGGGAGGGAACTTGAATCTTTTATAATGGGCAATATACATGACTATCCTTTTCCTCGGTGGAACACATTATCTTTATTACACTGGACAGTAAACTGCCTGCCATTTACTCTGGAGAGAGGTACTCTTTCTTTGCCCCAAGGCTTTGTTTTGTTTTGTTTTGTTTTGTTTTGTTTTGTTTTGTTTCTGTTATAAATAGGCTTCATGCCCAGTGTAGAACCCAGCACATGGCTTGAACTCATGACCCTCAGATCAGGATCTGAGCTGAGATCAAGAGTCACATGACACTGAAATCAATATGCATAACCAACTAAGACAGCCAGCTGCTCCCAAGGCAGTTTGCTCTAAAAACTTCTTTGAAAATTTAATCTGGGATGAAAAACAATTAGTGCTCCACTTGCATGATATGAAGAAATGTTAGAGTCCCATGGAGAATCGCCTCCCATGGACTCCTAAAAAAAATCATAGAGTAGGAGGGAAGCCCCCTGGTGATAAATATTTGTACACTGAGAATGCAGTAGAGTTTACCTGAGTATGCATACTTGTTAAAAATTATAAAATAGTGCTCTTAAAAAGGATGCATTTTACTATATACAAATTATACCTGGGGAATTAATAGTAAAAAATCGTAAGTAGGTGAGCTTAAGGATTTTTATAATAAAGGTTTGAGGCTGGAATCTCAGAACAACAGTTTGGTCATCGCTGTTTCAAAGTTGCACTATATTGACTTAAGTGTTAATAGAAGTGTAAATAGAATGTGCCTAAAGTTAGAAAGCTCCAATTATATTTAATTTTAATCTAGATGATCTGGTACTTACAATTCTGTAAAAATTTTTAGGCATAGCTTCATAATTTGCACAAAGGCATCCATCCCACCCTTTATCACCACATATATAGTTTATATTCATATGTAAAACACAGGTTGCAATAGTACTTTATAATAGAAGAGTTTCTTTACAAATTTGTTGCATGTTCCCTAAGGCTATCTTAGGTAAATTATCAAAGAACATTCCATTTCTCCTTTGAATCACTTATTCTAATGGTAACTAATTATTACTATTTTATTATTACTGGCTTTACAAAAAAAAAAATCTTCTGCACCTAAAATCATTCCTGGATCATACTCAATTTGTACTACATTACATGCACACTCTTAAAGCTTTTTCTGATTGATAGTTCTGTCCTGTTAAGATTGTTTTCTCCTGGGAAAGTGTTGGCCTCTATGGTCATGTTGTCTAGCGCCCCTACTTTGCAGGATTGCTTGTGAATGACCCACTAAAAGTTCATGTTTTAGTAAGAAGTGTCATTTATATCAGAACATAGAAACTTGAAGACATTTATGAGGTCATTTTCTAAAAAGGGAAACAAAAATTCTCTCAGTGATGACCTTATTCAGTGTAGAATTCTAAATGACACATTTATGGTATGACATTTCCTTGTCAAAAGAACATTATAGTCATTATCATTGTCTGAATAATCTCTGAGATTCTTCAGGGAATATTACCTTTACCTAGTGCATGAGTACCCTACACTTGAGAGTGGATGTTAATGAAACTTAGTATGTATACAAATAAGATATCCTGAATATCTGACACTATAACTGTAATACAGAAAATGTAATAATAAACTACTTGAAGACAACTAATTAGCATCTGTTATAAGAATAATAAAAAACTACATAGCAGATAAAAATCTAGGCTGAGTTTTCTTCCATATTTTTCTAAGAATTAAAAAATATTTCTAAAAGTTACATTTTCATGACACTAGTAGACAACAGTTTACTTATCCCAGTATTTAAGGTAAAACAATAGTCATGTTCTTTAAAACAATTATGTTGATATTATCACTTTCCAATTCCATCATTCCCTTGGTGATGAGTCACTAGAGATTAAAACTGGATTTCTACATTTAACAACAAAGACATTTATAGCAGTATGAACCACAAAAAGGTTTATATCCATTTTAACCAGCAGATTGACAACATTTTTATTTTAATTTGATGCTGTATAGTAATGTATTACATCAACAGATGACACAAATTATGTCACATTATTTTACAGCCATTTTTATTAGTCTTAAATTGTAAGCTTTTTACAATTTTAATTGGAAATGTTTCCAGTTATATATTTTAATTAATTCCAAAATAGAGAGTGAATTTGGGGGGAGTTGGGGAAAGCAAAGGTAAATAGGAAGAAACATAATTACAACTTTTAAATTTACATTTACCTTATAGTTTGCATTTGTTTATTTTTGTTTATGTATTTAATTTTCAATATTGATTGAATGCCTAGTTGCCTGGTGCTTGTTATATAGTGATAAGGACATTATCACTTTTGCCCAGAACATGCTTATTACTTTGCATGGATATATTATCAATAAGAAGATAGCTTAAAAAATAAAGCGGACTAGAGAATAATTAAAATAATAGGTATATTTTCCTTATATTAGTGCATTCATTTTTTTAAGTTATCCTTTTGTTGATTAACTCAAAAACTATATTTTCAAAAGTATATGACAGGTAATATGTTAGGCACTGAACATATATTGCCAAGAAAAATGTGGAAACAGTGGTTTGACTAACTCAGCTTACTGCGAAGTACACTGGAGTTAAGGTTAATAAGGAAAGTTATAATTACAATCCATGATACATATACCGAAAGGAGCCAAATAATTAAAGGTGATGATTTAAAAATAAGCATTTTTCCTATATATTTGGCTATCTAGAAAGGAGACCTAAGTGATGAGGTGTCATCACTTATTTCAAATAAATGAAATCATGCTTATTACTTGAATGTTGCAGGTATGGAGAAAGCCGATGAAAAATAAAATATTTTTAAAGGGATTGAGACAAGGCACTGAATACTTTTAAAGCATGAGTTAAGATGGTTTAATTTACAGTTCAAAATAGATATTATTTTTGCCACATGGAGAGGGATTTGGAGAATGAAATAACAAAAATAGAGAAACTCCTAAGTATAATGTGCATAAGCTATAGTATACATATTTTAGTTGTGCAGATAGAGGAGTAGAAAGTACTTATTCAGCCATATAACCAGAACCACAATCAAGATATGGAATACTTCTATGATCTCAAAGTATTTCCTTATATCCATTTGGACCTAAACTCATTCCCTTTCCCAACCCTGGCAACCTGTGATCTGCTTCTATTGCCGCAGGTAAATTGTGCACCTTCTAGAATTTATTTATTTATTTATTTATTTATTTATTTATTTTCATTATTATTTGTTTAAATTTCTGAGAGAGAGAGAGAGACAGTGTAAACAGGTGAGGGTCAGAGAGAGAGGGAGACACAGAATCCGAAACAGGCTCCAGGCTCTGAGCTAGCTGTCAGCACAGACCGCGATGATGCAGGGCTCAAACCCATGAACAGTGAGATCATGACCTGAGACAAAGTCGGACTAACCAACTGAGCCACCCAGACGCCCCTAGAATTTCTTATAAATGGAATTACATAGTATGTATTTTTTTGTTTCTGCCTCTTTCACTGAAGCATAACATTGTTAAGATTAATCTCTTTTGTTATTTGCATCAGTTGATGGTTCCTTTTTATTGTTAAATATTATTCCATTTGATGGCTATACTCCTTTTAAGTATGTTTCCATTTATGTATTTTATTTCATTCATTTTATTTTTATTTTAAGATAGATGTTATTCATTAAACCTTGGAAGTTTAAAACAACACAACTTTACCGTTTTATAATTCTGTCAGAAGTCCAGTTTGGCCTAATTTTTTTTTTTTTTTAAATAATTCCCAGCACCAAAAAGTCAAGGCATTATCTGGCTGAATTGGATGGGTGGAGGCTCTGGGAAAAATTCACTTCAAAGCTTACTTAGGTTGTTGGCAGAACAACATCAAATCCTTTCAACACACGGAATCTGTCTGACTTCACTCTTTGCCATGTCTTACACCTATAGGCTAAGAAAGTTTTCTGCATTTTTTCCCCAAGTTTATTTATTTTGAGAGAGGGAGAGTGTGTGCATGTGCATGGGTGCTTGTGAGTGGGGGAGGGACAGAGAGAGAGGGAGAGAGAGAATCCCAAGCAGGCTCCACTCTGTGAACCTTGAGATCATGACCTGAGCAGAAATCAAGAGTCAGACAGGTAACCACCCCGGCACTCTGAAAGTTCTCTGGTTTTAAGAGCATACCTGGAGGGACACCTGAGTGGCTCAGTAGGTTAAGTGTCCCACTTTGGCTCAGGTCATGATCTCATGGTTAGTGGGTTAGAGCTCTCGTGTCAGGCTCAGAGACTGGAGCCTACTTTGGACTCTCTGTACCCCTCTTTCCTTCCCTCCTCCCTCCCCTCAGAAATAAATAAACATTTTTCAAAACTTAGGAGGGGCACCTGGATAGCTCAGTTGGTTAAGCATCCAACTTCAGCTCAGGTCATGATCTCACTATCCGTGCGTTCGAGTCCCAGGTCAGGTTCTGTGCCTGCTTCAGATTCTGTGTCTCCCTCTCTCTCTGCCCCTCCCCTGCTTGCTCTCTGTCTCTCAAAATAAAATAGAGACATATTTTTTTAATTAATAAATGTTAAATTTTAAAAAAAGGAAAAAAATAGAGCTTGCCTGGATAATCCAGGGTTGTCTTTATATTTAAAGCTCTATAATTTTATGTCTATAAAATTCCTTTATCCAGGTAACATGCATATTCACAGGCATTAGGGATCAGGGCATGGACATTTCTGTGGACCATTTATTGAGTCTACCATACCTTCCTTGTTTATGCCATTTAGTATATGCCATTTAGTATATGATGGGGCTTAGCAGGTTTTCCCTGAAACATACATCATTTTCTATCATAGATGGAGTGTACAAGAAATTACAGTGAGTGCCTTGAAATGGTCAAAATTGCATAAAAGTACCATATATTTCCTTTCGTGAAAGGCTAGGGACTTAGAGTTGTGGCTGTTGTTTATTTTCAAGAATTAAAATGTCTTTCTTATGTTATTTCACATATTTATTTTAACTGAATATTATTCCTATAAACTTCTAACTTTCTTGAAGCAAATTTTTATGACTTACTTATTTTTTACCACAGGACTTAGATTAAAAAAGTAGATATCCGTTAATAAATAATTTTTAGAGTTAATTATTATAATTAGGTGATTGATAATTAATGTTTATTACTGGAATAGAAAATTAAAATGTATTATGCAGGATAATTGATGGTATTTGATCTGAATGTCTAAATATACATCAGAGATGTCTAAGGAATTAGATTATATCCTTTGCAAGAATAAGCCCTGCATCTCTATCCTTAATTTCATCTCATTCAATTAACTGTTCATTTAAAAAAAATATTCATTTCTCCATTTCCACTGTTTTTTCCTCAAATAAAAACGTACTTCTTTTACCTATCCTAAGTATTTGTAGGCAAATACTTAGGCAGTATAATGCCACCACTTACTGCCCCCTCCACCCAAAAATGCCTATGTCCTACTCCCTAGAATTTGTGAATATTTTATGCTACATGGCAAGAGAGAATTAAAATCACAGATGGAGGGGCTCCCGGTGGCTCAGCATGTTGAGCATCTGATTCTTGATTTTGGCTCAGCTCATGATCCTGTGGTCATGGGATCCAGCCCTGATTTCGGCTGAGCATGGGGCCTGCTTAAAATTCTCTCTCTATGTCTTTGTCTCTCTGTCTCTCTCTGTCTCTCTCTCTCCCTCACCCGCACACTCTCTAAGAAAAAAAATACAGAAAGATTGCTTAAGGAATCAATAATGATAATCCTTAAAATAAGGCCATCATCCTGGACTATTATGGCAGAAACAATGTCATCACAGACTTCTTACATGTAGAAGTAACTGGACATAAGTAAGAATTCGCTGTTCCAGAGTTTTCAGTGCTTTCCCATTATCGCTTCTTCTTGTAAATGCATATTTATGCATATGTTGTTATTTTGCACTTAAGATTCATTGTTTTTTTTATTGTTTTGCTTTATTATTTGCCTTACTGATTTACTTTTTTTTTTTTTTTTAAATCTTTTCTCCTGATGTCTCTGTTGAAGTACACAATTACTTTTGGAAATGGATGGGTTGTGTTTAATACTGTTCAGATTTTGTCTTTAAAAGAATCACTTTGGGTTTAACAAAATATGTAGCCTTAATTTCCCTTCTTAGCAAAGATGTGTTGACTTGCTGAAATGTTTTTTGTGTGTGTCAATTACCCTCCCTTTTTAATTCTCCATACTTCCTGATGCAACCCACTCATTTCTTGCTTAGTGAAATAGCCTCCTCTTTTTCTCCCTACCAATCCAAGCATCCTCCATATTTGGAGTAAAATTCTAGGAAGAGAAAGCCATTGTTATATGCTATTGTTCTTAAAATAAACTTCAAGTCTAGGTAACAAACCTTTTCTCACACCCCACTTTGCAACACCACCATGTTAATTTCATGTACTCTTTTTTTTTTTTTTTCCCTCTCAGTTTTTAAACAAAGACTTTGTTTATCCCCAGGACAAATGACTTTGCATATTTTCTAAAATTTTATAAAACAGAAAACAGCAAACTTTTATATCCCATTAATTATTATGAAATAAACCTTTCTTTCTTAGAGTAGAATCTGACTTTTAAAAACATTATACCTACACTGGAAAAAAATTACCTATTACCTAATAACTTTTTTTAGTTAGAATAAAATCTCGGTGTCCCTAAGATTAAAGTTTTTACCTACCACCACAAATATTCATGTTTGAGTAAATATTTACTAAGTATGAAATATATTCCCCCTTTGGGGCTGGATTTACTGACCCTGGATGATGGATAAACATTGATGTACTGCTTTGATTGACCCGTGATTTTCCCAGATTGAAGTCAAATGACCTTGGCTTCCTCCTCTGATGCTGGCCATCAGTATTGTTAAGAATGAGAATGATTGGGTAGTTTATGATGTCTACCAACATTTCTTCTTTTATGACTCAACATCCTAAACTGTAATTTATTGCTTGAGTTTAAATTTTGCCAAGCTTCTAGCTAAGTTTTATAATTCTGAGTTAGTTTCCTGGTAGTTATTCCTTGAGGAGTCTCTTGCTCTTCACCGATTGCAGTATAAGCACTCCACACTGAAAGACTGTCTGCTTTTGAAAGGTGAAAAAAAATATACTGTTATACTGAATGTCTCCTGACAGTTCAGGGTCTCCTTGGATGATAACTAATCTGTCGTCTGGTACATGAAGATTATTGTAGAACTGACTTATGCTTCAATATACAATGGGACAATGAGTCACTTCATCTTCACACTCTCTTCTGCATTGCAACTCATTAATTCAAAAATCACATGTCACTCTCCACTATAAGGTATTCTTCACACTTGGGTTCTTTCTGGCTCCTATTTCTTTTTGTCTTTTCCCATCAATAAATAAACTTCATTGATAATCCTTCCTGTGTTTTCTATATGAAAAATGTAGGTATTTTCATCTTATATCTATTTTTGTCTGTCTAATAAAATGTTATATTTTTATTGGTCTTGAATATTTCTGAACTTGCATATTTTTAAAATACCTTGTAATTTGAATTCATAATAATATTCAAAATCACATTAAAATTTATTTTATACGTCAGTATTTTATCATCTCATTAAAATTTGAATGAAATATTATGCTTTGTATACTAAATTATACTTTTGAATATCTAATAATAATACATAATAATTATTGTGATTTTTCCTCCCATTTTGAAATCAAATCACTGAATATTTCAAAATTAAGTAATCTAAGCAAATTTATAAGTCATAACTAAATATAATTTTTTCTATAAACTATTGTGTTAGTTTGACAGAAGAAAATAGGGAAACTTTAAAATATATAGACAGACAAGTTTATTTTCAAACTGTGTTTACAAATCTCACATGGAGCACAGTTTACTGATACTTGCTTTCAGAGATAATATTTAAAATTTCTTTTTTGCTTTTATGTCTTTTTTAACTCCAGAGACTGAAGATTTGAGTGGATTTATAGGTAACCAATATAGTAGTATGGGAATGCTTTACCAAAAACATAAGGGTGTAGTGAATAAATAAATAAAAAGTTAAACTAGTAGTACGATATTAATAAATTCATGACTAATAATAATACTGTAATATAGAATTTTCAACTACTTGCTCCACTGATGTTTATAGCCAGTCATCCTCTAGCAGATGCTTTGATCCAAGAGAAATCTTCTTAGGTCTTCTAGTTTTTATTTGAAAGACAAGTGACTACATTTTTAATAGTAATAATAGTAGTAAATTTTATTTAGCCTTTGCAGTGTGGCATTTACCATGAATTAAAACATGTCGTCCTCATAATAACTCTTTTAATTTGGATATGATCCTCATTTTAGAAACGAAAAGCTGAGGTATAGAACTTATTTAGCTTTGTTGGATCAGTGAGGACGTATCAGGTCCTGATGCACACAGAGGCACTCTTGCTCTACTGGAGGTCTTCCATGAACCTTAAAAAAACAACTCTTAGTATTCACATGGAACATGTTTGCGAAATACAGTTCCAGATGCAGAGTCTTTTGACCTCTTCTTAGTCACATGAAAAGAGGTCATGGGCCTGGAATGTTTAAGGAAATAAAGAGCGCACCCAGTTTATTGCCTTGTGTGCGAATATCTTTCCCTGTTTATAGCTCACTGTATGCTCCTGTGTTTCATGTAAGGATACATGTCAGTGGTGCTCAGACATCCCCTCAGCTTTCAGTATTTCTGACCCCACAGGGAGAGGGTCACTTTCAGAAGGTGTGTCCAGGCAAACAGGCAAATTGCCTTGTATCAGCTGCTAGGAGAGACCTAATAGACATCGGAGGCCAATGCCAGTGATTGAAGCTGATCTTACTAGGTCTCTTATCTATGTAAGTAGAGCATCCAGTCAGTGCTTTATAATATTCTGTTTGTTTATTTGTTTGTTTGTTTTATCTTAGTGATCCTGATACCAAGATGTAATGGTCACTACTGTTTGGAGTCCACCCTTCGGGTTAGTAAACAGTGCAGACTTTTTTGCTTCCTTGGATTAGTAACTGATGCATGGTACTCTGTTAATGCATAGCTGGCCTTAAAAAGGAGGTTATTATATAATTTGGAAGAAAAAAAAGTCTAAAATTTGAATGCCTCCATTTGGATGTTCAACATCAGTAATAGCACCTCTGCACTGAGCTTCTCTCAAGTCCGGTACACTGGAATTGAACAACACTCCAAAGAAATGCTTACCTTTACAGATAAGGAAGTCTTCTTATCTGACAATCAGGAATTCCAGGGTAAATACATTGGGTGAATCTAGTTCTTGAAAACTACGAGATGGAGCTTAGACGCCCATAGTGATTTAATGAAAGTTCACAGTTTGTACTCTTAAGCAAATGGCTGAGATTGTGAATTCAAATTTTACTGTTGGGTTTTTAAATGTGGAACATATTTGTTGAGCTTGAAATTACTTGAGCAGTCACCCTGTCTTAAGAACTATTGTTCTTAACTTTTATGCAGAAAAATATGAAAATGTGACTGGAATAGAAGTCTGTAAGTATGCATTCGATGATGCTAGGCCTGGTTTCTTCTGAAGCACCATGCACGGACACAGTAATCATGATGCCTCTAAAACCATCCCTCCTACAGAGTTCACTAGAGCCTCTGATTCTCTTTCCATGAAACATATGAATAAGGAATGGATCCCACTGGAATAAGTAAGAACTTGGAATTCAGAAAATACCTCTCATCCACAATGAGCATGTAATACAAATGAGCTATAAACATTTGTCTTTTTATTTATTTTCTTAATTTTTTTTCAATGCTTTATTTTATTTCTGATATAGAGAGAGACAGCGTGAACAGGGTAGGGATGGAGAGAGAGAGAGACACAGAACCTGAAACAGCCTCCAGGCTCTGAGCTGGCTGTCAGCACAGAGCCCGACACAGGGTTCGAACCAACGAGCTGTGAGATCATGACCTGAGCCGATGTTGGATGCGCAAACGACTGAGCCACCCAGGCACACCAACTTTTGTCTTTTTAATCCATTGAGAATTTAGTTCACACTTAGAGCACCAAGCCTCTAAGTCAATTCACTTTGTATGAACCACAGGCATTACAAACTCAGCAAGTCCCAAACCAAACCTGCTTCTCTTCCCTTCACCTTATTTCAGTGATTTATACCACCTTCCACTTAGTTGACCAATTCAGAAGCCAAGATGTCATTTTGATTCTCCTTTTATCTTGCCCTATATCTAATACTCACTAAATTCTATGATACACATATTTTCAATTCTATCTCCACTGCCATTGTACTGTTTTTGTCATTGTTTTGTTGTTGTTGACACACAACTCCACCATTTTCTCCATTTTCTGTAGTACACATTCATTTAGATCAATTTCCTGATTTAAAATGTTAATGATTCCATGTCATTCTCTCTTTTTTTTTTTTTTATTTGAGAGAGAGTACATGCACACATGGGGGGAAAGGAGAAAAGAGAGAGAAAAAGAAAGAGAAAGAGAATTCTAAGCAGGCTCTATTCTAAGCGCAGAGCCCCAAACAAGACTCAGTCCCACAACCCTGAGATCGTGACCACACCAAAATCAAGAGTCTGATGCTCAACCAACTGAACCACCCAGGTGCCCTCTCTTATTTTTTGTTACACAGCATACAAGGCCTTTCAATGTGGCCTTTTTTTTCAACATCTCCTTTCCACTTTTCCCATTCCTTACAGACACCGCATGGTTTAGCCATGCAGAGTAGCTTTTCTCTCTCTGGATGCATCATTCTGTCCTTCTCAATACTAAACTGTTGAGACAAACTCAGACCAGACCTTCACCCCAGGACCTTTGAAGTTTAGGGTAGTATTTTCTGCATACTGTTGTCGTTTTGCTTCATTATAACTCTGTTTCTTGCAGTTTAGGTCTCTGAGCAGGAGCTTTTTCTGTTTGTCTGGCTTGTTATTGTGTCCTTAACATCAAAACAAAGACAGGCTTTGGATGACCACATGTAATGTGGTACGAGAAACAGCTACCTCTAATTACTGAGTCAGATCTAATGATTTCAACTCAAAATTTCAGTGCTTTACTTTGGATTGTTCAAAACGGTGGCTTTTATTTGTTTTTCCTGCTGGAACCATCAGGATCATTCTAGTTGTGTAGTATGATAATTCTAGCTCCTGCTTTTTCTTTGGTGCCTGGATTTGCTAAGCAGCATCAGCATTCTTTCGGTTGTTATGGGAATGAGAGGGGAATGTTAAGCACCCTCTGAAAGAAGTTGTTACTTTCTGATCAGAGTACATGTCAGAATTATGTTCCCTGGTATTGTACTGCTGTGGTATTTCAATTTACCCTTCCTAGGAAGAATAGCTCATGGCCTTTACTTGTTTAAAAACTCAATGCTGTTTACTGCATAAGCTCTACTGTAATTTAACTAGGATATATGTGCCTTTATTATTATGAAAAGACGTAGCATAACCTGATTTCCCAAATAGGGAACATTTGATTACAATGTTCAGAAAGTTTATGTAAATCAATATTATGAATCTTACTGCTTTGCTACTGATTACTGTATTAACACTAAATTCTTAACTTAAACTCATTGTTTGAGTGAAAAAACCTTCTGTAGTCTGCAAAATATATTGTGCATTAGAGAAAGAGAAACATTGATTTATGTATTAAAGACATAAAGACACATGGCTTCTGTATAAATATAAGACAAACATTTGGCTACTCTTCTGACATTGAAATCTTACAGAGATTATGAAAAATGGGAATGCAAAATATACATATTATCTTACTGAAAATAAGCCCATTTTAGAGGATCTGTAAAATTCAAATTTGAACTCCACTGCCATCAGGAATTATTTTCTTTTAAAGTTTTTTAATTTGTTTTTATTTATTTCTGAGACAGAGAGAGAGAGAAACAGTGTGAGCAGGGGAGGGTCAGAGAGAGAGGGAGACACAGAATCTGAAACATGCTCCAGGCTCTGAGCTAGCTGTCAGCACCGAGCCCGACGCGGGGCTCAAACCCAGGAACTGCGAGATCATGACCTGAGCCACCCAGGCACCCCTCAAGAATTATTTTCAAAATATTTTTAGAAGTCTTCCTGAAGTCAAAGGACCCAAAGGATTTGATCCCTCTGACTTGCTGAGCTCATCTCTTTCTTGTTTTAAATCCGCAGTTGGCACTTTGAATTCCATGGTTTCCACTAAGCTGGTGCTCACTTTCAGCCAGCCCTGCTCTCACCGTGGGCAGACAGAGCCTAATCCATGCTGCCCTCCTATTAGTGGGATCATCTTGCAGGGAAATTCACTAAGCCTCACTTCAAATCATGTTTTAAGATGCTTGTCATGTAACCCAGCCCTCCATCTAATAAACAAGTTTAGCTTATGTGCACAGGCATATCTCCTAGGTTTTGTTTTATTGTAAAGAAATTGTAAACATCACAGCTAACTTTTTTTATTCTGTTAGCAAAAAAGAAACTATTAGTAAGGTCACTTCTATTAAATTAAAAAAAAAGAGGAAAATAAATACTTCAGTCTTAGGTTTGTTTTTCTTTCACTCTTTCTCTTGAGTTGTTTTGTTCCATTGTGTTATATACCCCAAAAAGCAATAGATATAAGAAACACAAGTGTTGTGGCTGGAGAAAATCATGTGAAACTGATATTTTTAAATAATCAATTTATATATTATTAATTTGATGCTGCATTTGGAAATAAGGGTAAGATATGAAGCATAGGAATTCAGGAAGAGGAATAAGAATAGTGATTTATAAATAATAGAAATATCAAGAAGAGAACAGAATTTTTTATAAAATTCTTTATAAAAGAATTTTTCATCATTTCTGCATAAACACGGTGATCTTTAACCTCTGCTCTTTGTAGCTGCATATATTTCTGGAAAACAGAAATGACTATTATGTGCCAATGGAATCATTGTCTTATTTCCAATGACTGAAAGAGTAACTGGCAACAATAAGCTATTTGCTATTTTAAAAAATAATTCACTAAATGTTTAATTTTTATTGCATTTCAGTAAGTGATACAGATAATATGATATGGATAGATTTCCAGATAAAATTCAGGATATTCAATCAAACTTAAATTTCAAATTAATCACCCAATTTTTCTTTCTTTCTTTCGGGGGTGAAATCCACAGAACATAAAATTAACCATGTTAAACTGTTCATTTCTATAGCATTTATACATTATCAGTGTTCTGCAACTACCACCTAAATCAAGTTCTAAAACATTTGCATCACCTTACAAGATAATGTCATGCCTATTAAGTAGTCATTCCTTACCTTCTCCCTCCTCCCAGCCCCTTGCAACTAACAATTTGCTTTCTGTCTCTGGATTTATCTATTCTTGGTATGTCATGTATATGGAATTATATAACCTGAGACACTTTGTGTTTGGATCCTTTCATGTAACATAATGTTTCAAGATTAACCCATTATGTATCATCTTTTATGGCTGAGAAATATTCCATTATATACATATACCATCATTTACTTATTTATTTACCCAATGATGGGCATTTGGATTGTTTCTGCCTCTTGGCTATTGTGAATAGTGTCCCTATGAACATGTATGCACGTGTACTTATCCGAGTCCTTATTTTCAGTACTTTTTAAATATATGCCTAAGATTAGAATTAGAGACTTATATGGTCATGCTGTGATTAACTCTTTGAGTAGGTACAAAACTTTTTTCCACAAGTGTTATGACATTTTACATTTCTGCCAACAATATAGAAGTGTTCAGATTTCTCCACATCTTTGCCAACACTTATTTTCCTTTGTTGTTGTTTAATAAATTTATCTTAATAAGTGTGTAGTTGTACCTCATTGTGGCTGTGATTTGCATTGATGATGCATCTTTTTAAGCCCTTGTTTGTTTGGTTTTTTTTTAATTTTTATTTGCATTTCTTCTTTGGAGAAGTGTCTATTCATGTCTCTGACCTTTTTAAAATTAAATTTTTGATGTTGTTGTTGTTCTTAAGTTGTAGCTGTTCTTTATAGTCTCTAGATACTAGACCCTTATCAGACATACGGCCTGAAAATAAGTTCTATTCTGTAGATTGTTTTGTATTTTCTTAAAAATGTCCTTTGATGCTCACAAGTTTTTTTTTTAATTTGATGAGACCTAATTTACTGTTTCTTCACTTACTCATGGTTTTACTGTTTGTATCTAAGAACCCATTGCAAAATACAGTGTCATGAAAATTTATTTCTATGGTTTCTTCTTTTATACTTTAGCTCTTAGGCTTAGGTGGCTGATCCATTTTGAGTTAATTTCAAATTAACTCAAAATTATGTGAACCAGGGAAGGATTCACCTTCATTCTTTTGCATGTGGCTTGTCAGGTGGTCAATTCAGCAATCACCAATTGCTGAAAAGCCTATTCTTTGCCACACTGAAGTGTCTTGATACCCCCGTAGAAAATCAGTTGACTATAGATATTATGGAATATTTCTGGACTCTCAATTTTATCCTACTGGGTTATATGTTTATCAGATGTCATCACCAACATGCTGATGCACCCTGCCCCCTGCCTCCGGCATAACACTCAATTTGGCCTGAGGCAGCAGCAGTCAACCTGGAACTGACAGTTAAAATGTTCTACCAGAGAAGTGTAAAACAAAAAAAATTAAAACTAAACAAAAAATTCAGAATATACAAAAAAATAATATGCCAGTTAAAAAGTAAACTAGCACTGAGTATAGTTATATCTTTTTAATATAATTCATGTTTTTATTTATAAGATCATTCTTCTCTTTGACATACTACTCTGGGAAGGATATAGTACTGTATAAAGTAATTTAAAATCTTAAATCATTCCATAGTTTTAGGGGGGCTTTTAGTTTTTCAAAACACACTCAAAAATGATAGAAGCTCATTGATGGCTGAAAGTAAAAAGCTAAATTATGTGATAATTTCACTAAATTGTCATGTTAAGAGAATAGTATATTATTATTAAGATATCAGATTTTCGTTAAAGGTTAAGAAATTGAATGTTTCAGAAAGTGGCTTGCATTAAGTAATTATGTATATTAATAACTGAATTAGCCTACATTGAAGAAGTATGCTAATTTTTAACCTGCTGACTCACACTTAGAAAATTGCTAAATGCTAAAAATGTCTAAACATTTCAATTTGAGTACATTATTAAAAATGCAATGATAGATTTCTTCACTCAATTTGTACTTCACAACTGAAAGGGTTATTTTATGTAAGTGTAATTAAGCTCCCTAAAGCTTTCTTTGATAAGCAATTCCTCTGTAGTTACTACCTTATTAAAGCCAAATAAGAAATTACATGGTAACTTGAAGCACTTTCATGTGTAAATGTTTCTATTTATTATCCATGGGTTTTGGAGCTCTCTATTCACTGTTCCTACTTTTTTCTTGTTTTGATTGCTTATTACATCTAGGAATAATATTTCTTCACAAAATTAGTTATATTTTAACTTATCAAATGTTATTATCTCCATTAAATTGTTACATTTTCAGTTCATCATAGGCAAGAAACTCACAGGAGTCAAATCACTGGAGGTAGCATCTAATCCCAGAAGCATGTTGCCAGGTGTGTTAATATGGGACTGCTTTCTCACTTGTTAATTATACCAAGTTGATACTACTTTTCAAAGCAAGTGACATATTAGTTGGATTCTTAAATATGATATTTATTTATAACTAAGTTCTTTAAACATACTGTCAAAACAACTAAACCATAATAAACTCTATTTTATACTTTATATAGCATAATTTGTCAAAACATTTATATTCCTGACATAAATATTAAGAACTTTTATGATTTTTAAAAGAAAAGATCAAAGAGCATATTTGCATAAATTAACTTCAGAACAGAGTTGTTATGTATTTCCAAAACAGGAAAAATAATGACATAGAACTAATTAAAGAGAAGTACACTAAAGGATTCAAACTGGCATGGCACCCTAGATTTTAAAAAAATGCCTTAAAATTAATTGAATAGTTCCATCTTATAATTATTCTACATCAATTAATTTGTAGATACATTTGATCGTCATGGAACCATTACAGGATACAATGGAAAAGTTCTTTCATGATTTTCTTTTTGCTACTTATAGTCAGTTCATGGTATGGATGTTAATTCCTTTAAGGCAAAACTGTAATTCTCTGAGTTACTGGTTTATTAAATTAATGCAACCCTTCCATTTAAAAATGGTAGACTTTTCTCAACTTGAAACTATATTAAAATAAAAATTATGAGTGTATGAAATAGTATACATTAATAATGAAAAGGGTAAAGGGAAAAAGTTGTCTAATAATTCATTTTTGAATAAAAAATTAAAACTAAAAAAATACATGGTGTGTAAAGGAGGAACAAGAAACACTTTACAATGGACAAATACAAACAAAACCTCAGCCATGTTGATCACATTCAACATCAACAGTGCCTAGTCATGCTGATGGTATAAGGTGATGAAGATGGCACTTTATCTTTGGAGTCTTCCCCTGAAAATCCATAACCCCAGCCCAATCATAATAAGACCATCACACAAATCACAATTGAGGAATATTCTGCAAATACCTGATCCATTCTCCTCAAAACTCTTCATGTTTTTAAGGAAAGCTCTAGAAACTATCACAGCCAAGAGATACCTGAGGAGATATAACGATTAAATGTAATGTGCTGTCCTGTATTAGATCCTGGAACAGTAAAAGAACATTAGGCACACCTAAGGAAATTAATAATCATGTATCAGTATTTGTTCATTAATTATATAAACAATAAGATAAGATGTTAATAAATGAGGAAACTACACGAGTGCTGTCTGGAAACTATACTGTGTTGTATATTTTGTAAACCTACAACTAATATAAGATATAAATTTTATTTAAAATATTAATTGTAAAGCATGTGAATAATAGAGACAGAATTATTTATTTGACAGTAGGTTCCATCAATTACACTTTTAGCGAAAATTTAAGAAGGAAATTATTTTTAACATATAAATGAATACACCAATAAATCATCCCTATCTTATGTTTTTATACCCTCTGTTCACCATTAAGATGATGTAAAAAAGGATCAAGTCAAGTCACATAATGGAGGAAAATAGAGACAAAATCACTCTAAAAAATACAGAATAGAATATGTAGAAATGTATTCTAACCAAGAACTGCTGTGAAGGGAAGTCCCAGAACGATACTTTTACAGCAGACCGTTAACAAAGCCTTGACTGGCTGAAGAAGAGAATAGGGGTGCTTTACAGCTTTAGGTTCAAAATACAGTATCAGTCAATGATGGATATATCCAAAGACCTGCTGACTACATGTTTTTCAATAATATAAAAGTAAATTTTGTAGGAGTGCCTGGATGGCTCAGTCGATTATGCCTCCAACTTCAGCTCAGGTAATGATCTCGTGGTTCGTGGGTTCAGGCCCCTCATTGGGCTCTGTGCTGACAGCTCAGAGCCTTGAGCTTGCTTGGGATTCTGTATCTCCCTTTCTCTCTGCCCATCCCCTTCTCATGCTCATGGTCTCTCTCTCTCTCTCAAAAATAAATAAACATTAATTTTTTTAAAGTAAAATTGTAAAATTAAATACTAGAAAATTTAAAAAAATTATGACCCAAGTTATGGTTGCATTATGACCAAAACTTAATTGTGTCATTATTTTCAGTATTAATGAATTATTGCTAAAACATTTTTTTCTGTAAGTATTATGACATTGAGCCTTGGAAGAAGGAATTATTTTACTAAGATTCTACTTTCTATAGTAAAATATGTTTACAAAATAGCATGTCATGTTTACTTTTGTAAATTGGCCTCAATCATCATGTAAAAGAGAAGAGTACTTTAAAAATACTATAAAAATCATAATAAAAATTACAAAATACACACTGTTGAGGATTCTGAAAATAATCATTCTTTTTTTAAAACTTGGAGGGGAAGATACACATGCACAGATCTGTAGGGGTAAAGATTAAAATTCATTATAATCACCAATTTATTAGAAAATCCATATCCCAATTCCTATGAAATTTTCTTCTCTGTATTGCATTCCCAAAATACATTTTTAGTAGGCTTAACTTTATTGTGCATAAAGGTAAAGGCCCCCTGTTACTTTCTTTTATATATCATGTTTTAAAATTTATGCCATCAATACAAAGGGACTAAAACCCCAAACCAATCTTCTATGTATTAGCAATCTTTTCTAGATAAATTAGTTTCAATAGCATCAGAAATCAGCAGTGAGTTTATGAGAAGAATCAGCAATGGATGAAACCTAGTAATGAGACTGAGGACATATCATTCTCCCTGACTCTGCCAATGTGTAGGATTGAATTCAAAGCTCATATTTGTGAGTGACCACTTGTACCAGATGCTATAATCGTTAAAAAGATGCTCAGACCCTTCCTTCAAAGTCAGATTGTTACACAGTGGAGACCAAAATGCAAAACATTTGTACAGTCCATTATGGTGGATGTAAGCATTCTCCAGACTTTAGCCAGGATCCATGAGATCTATATAATTTAAATTAACTGCTTTCATATTCTGTGCAAGGTTTCTCCAAATGACTGAGTGCTTAGGTTCTCATGGTGATCTCTGCCTTACGCTCGCTCCCTTGTCTGAGACTATATCCTCCAAGGCCACAACTTGTCTTCTTTTTCTGATTTAGCATAGAGTATAATTTGGATCTTAGCCCCTTTATATAGTTAATATAGACAAATCTCCCCCACATGAACATGCAACAAAAACAAAATCAACTACCAGTCCCTGCATGTGCTACACATCCTTAAGTATATTTTTGGGGTGAGACAGGGGATTTAGACAGTTACAAAACAAATCATTTAATTAGACGTCTCAGTTCTCAAAAGGACTGCAGCCAGTTTGCCATGATGCTCTGCCAGTCCACTACTCTGTGTTTTTTTTCCCCCTCGACCCAAAGCCACTTCTAAATGCCTTTCCTTTTTAATGCAAAAGGAATTATCTGTCTCTTTATTGACTGTTTCCTCAGAGTATTACTTCATATCCATGATAGTTTTTATTTCAATTGATTTATAAAAGTGTTTTTATAAGTAGCAAGTGTTCCCTTCTTGTATGAATTTCTCTTAAAAGCATACTGTAACTTTCTCATACAGTTGCAAATTGATATAAATACATGAACATAAACATTAACAATGACACAATAATATTAACCTACATTACTCTGTTAAAAATTTGCCAGGCAATTGTACAAGCACATTATATGAATTATGTATGCTCCATGATGTAAATATTCCTATGATATTTCCATTTTATACATGATTTTCTTAATGCATTGAAATTAGAGAAGCTTATAAAATCTACTCCAGCTCAGCAAAATTATATGGAGTTTGGAGGCATGATGTCCTTCTAAATGTGGCACATCTGTCTTTAATTTTAAATATACTGGGATTGACCAAAGGATGCAGAACGGAGGTGGGAATTTTTGAAGACAGAAAAAGTACTTTTAAGTACAAAGATACTAAAACATGAAATAGCATGGCTAGTATAGAGAGGCATGAAGACCTCAAAATTGCTACAGTATTACTTGCAGTGGTAAATGAGGACCAGGTAGTGAGGGGTATAAATTAGAGAAGCAGTCAAAGGCCAGAACATCATATACTTAGAAGGTAACATCAAGGGTATTGAAATCTATTTTGTAAACTCTTCAAAAACTGAGCAACAGATTTATGCCACATACAAAAACTTACAGAATATTGTCATGAAACACATCTACTACTTAAGTCAGTGAAGTACTAATAGAAATGCAGGATGGTATTCAAATATTGCCATCCAAGAAGATGACATCAAACTAGAATATGTGAGACTAAGTAATGGTAAAGGCCGGAATACAGATAATGATGATGTGGGAGACTGATAGATTTAAGAGATTTAATTTGCAATTTGCCTCTTGACAGTTGATTATCTGATGCTAACAGCAATATCCTCATTGCCATAAGGAAAACGACACAAAACAGAAAGCAAAATAAAACCAATCCCCAACATTATTCTTCAGGGGCTGCAGACAAGGAAAAATATAGGAAAGTGAATAGTAGAGTACAGTAATGAACTTGGAAGCTGTTATTTAGTGCATGAAAGACATAATGACAGTTGTGAACACAGTGCCAGCTGAGAAAGCAGTGGGAAAAGTACAGAATCTGAAAATATTGATTATAGAACCTAAAGGAAGGTAGATTGCATGAGGGTCACAGAAATCAAGACTTAAGGCTGCCAAGCTTTTGAGACCAAGGAACTGAGTGATATACATTGATGGGAAAAACAGGCTGGGGTAGCAGCAGCCTTTCTGAGCTTGGGTTGGAAACAAGAGCAGTTTTGGACATGGGAGTTTAAGACACATTTGATAATTAAGAGATGATAACATGGATACAGTTTGAGGTGGGAGGCTGGAGTTCAATGTAGAAGTCGCTGGACTGATAAATCTTTGTTATATAATTTAATTATAACAGTATGACTATCATTTAATGTAGAATTAAAGCCATACAACTATAAGATTACTTAAGGGATCAGAAAAGAGGGGAGAAATGACTAGAAAAGTTGAGTTATATAGTTGAGATTGGGAAATTGAAGTAGCAAGGGTGACCAAGAAATAGTGGCTTGTATGATGTCTCAGAAGTACAGAAAATGCTTCAACATGATTAGACTGGCCATCTATTTTAATGCTGATAAAGAAGTAGCTTAAGATTTTTATACAGAATCAATACAAATTTTGCAATGTAAATATCTCTGATGACTTGGAAAAATATTTTATGACTTTACTGTAGTCTTATGGTGAGAATGCCTAATCGGAATGCATTCAGTAGGTCAGGGAGATGAAGAAATGGAGACAGTAGTGTAGAAATCATTCTAAGAGTTTGATTGTGAAGGTGAGCAAAGAAATGAAATATCAGCTGGAGATAATGGAAGGGTCAGGGAGACTTTCTGTCTGTGCATGTTTGCATACATGTACACTATTGGTAATTTTTTCAAATATAATACATAAGTATATATTCAAATATTATATATAAAATACATCCAAGTATGTATTTTCCACATAACTACTGTCCTTTTGATCACTCACTAGCAATATACAAAAGCCAATGTATGTAATTTTATATCAGTTATGCTGTTAAAGTGGTATGGTGATGCATAAATATTTACATTATTTTCTAACTTCAAAGAATTCCACATTCCAAAACAGGGTTCACAAAGGCATTTGCACCTTTTTTCCATAATGGATATTGCAGGTAGTAATCATTTGGATTTTGAAATATAGACTGTAAATTAAGTAAAACTTTCATGCTTTATTTCTATGAATTTCTATGAAACTCAGTAGGAAATATTACTCCCACTTGCAAGTAGTACAATGGAAATGTTAGTGCTTCAATTAAAGTATGAAAATATTAAGATACTTGTTTATAGTTTGTAGAGAATATTAAGTTATTGACAAATTGGCAGCATGACTTCCATTGCCACAGGATTCTCATGCAAAGTTCTAAGTTCTTTGAACTTAGTTTTAATTGTTTAAATTGTAATTGTTACAATTTTTGAGCTTAGTTTTAATTGTTTAAATTATTTAATTGTAATTTAAATTGTTTTAATTGTCATTGTTGCTTCTTAGATAAGAATTTAAATCAAACAGACTTATGTGTAATCAGTGTATCATTTTTCATTGATTCAAATTTTCAATAAAATCTGAGTCCATATACTGTGTAGCTTCTTGAGAAGTTTTAAAACTATTTGAATAGTGTTATTTTTTCCATAGGCTTTTTTAGTAACATGTTATAAGCATGTTGTAAACATGTTTCAAATAAAAATGTATTTAATAAAAATGAAATGGTATTAGAAATATATATATTCATATAGAATATATACATTCATATAGAATTTTTTTTTTAGAATTTGTGTGGTTGACAACTGAACACTAATACTGAATTGTCATGTAATTGTTATTTTTCGAAAGCAATGATTCACATGTAGGGTATCATTCCTTCCCAGGGAGGCCCAGCTGCCATCCCACATGACATGTACGTGTATAGGATCAAAGTAAAATTAAAAATCATGTCAATAGTGACTATGAACGAGACATATTAACAGAGGAGACTTTCAAATTTAATTTGGACATAAAACAAATTGTGCACAGTATTATCCACGACACTACAGACTCCAGCATGATTAGTGATGTTACGTACATTTTAAGAGATTAGCGTATCTATATTGCATTAAGGAATGGTGAATTTGAAAAGCTGAGAAATTATTGAAAAACGTGTAGACTGACTCTCTTGTATAACAGTGTCCTCAGTCTAGTAGCCGTTTTTAGCTACAATCTGACTACTAATTAATAATTTTTTAAATTCAAGAAGCAGTAAATATTGATGAGAGGTGGGACTGCAGAAGGGCAGAGATTTAGAAATAATGTTGCAGAAACTTATGTGATGTGAACAGACTGTCCAGCCTGGGATCAAACAGAACAGACATCTGAATGTCAGAGTTTCTCATGGTGAATTTTGATTAATTAATCTTAATTTAGGACTTAGAGTCTTTGAATTAGGACTTAATGTTGGACCTGATTCAGGAGTGTTGAAACCAAATAAACCATCATCCAATGGAATGTAATTTGATAGGTTTATCTTGGTCTGTCATTCATTTTCAATTTGTATTCACTTATATGCAAAGATATGTTAAGCGCTAACATCTACTCCAAAATAGAGGGTTGAGAAAAAAATGCATTATAATTCAGAAATGAATTAGACTTGGCTAATGAATGAGTTAATGTAACACAAAATTAAATGATACAAATTAAACACACTACTGGATTGTTTATTTTTATTTGATTATTATTAATCCTTGTGTTTTTTCTACCAAGCCTAATTTATAAAATCACTTACACATTAGCGAATAATTACTTACCAAGGGAATGCGTTATCCCAAGTGTGTTGTATTTTCTCACTTCAGCTATATAATAGGTATCATTACTATCCTCGGTTTATACATGAAAAAAAGTGAGATGTTCCATAAATTGTTGCATGGCACGCAAATAGGAAGTGATGAGGCCTAAGTTCAAATCCAAGCAGTCGGCTTCTAGAGCATCATGATGTGAATGGGGTGCACATGCACACACACACACACACACACACACACACACACCTACATTATATGTATATATATAAAACATAACAACATAGCATATAGCAACAATTTGGGTTAATTTTTTCCCTTTTCCTCAACATGTCAGAACTTAATTTAATGTTACCTAATTTCTTCCATAGAGATAGCTTTCAGTACTAGTCACCATTTAAAATATTCTGAATCACCAAACATATGTGTGCTCTCTTGTATTTTGATGATTTATTCAGATAAAGTATATATAAGTATATACAATAGTGTTTCAGCCAGTACTTTATACCTACAGAAGAATGGAACTATACAAATTTTTTCCTTCTAGAGAATTTTAAATAAACTTTGTAAAACCAAGGCCTGAATTGTATTATGTTTTCATATGGAAGAATTTCAGTACTTTATATAGAGCTATACAAATTTCATTTTAGAGTTTTAATCAGTTTTACTCAGTGAGTTGCTTGTATTTTTGCATGCATCATCAAAATCAAAATTATTTTTAAGACAAAGTTTTCAGGATTTAACTGTATTATGACCTTGTAAAAATTACAATACTTTGAATGGTATGAATTGCAAGTATAAACTAAATATGTATTTGGATTTAAATAAATAACAAGAATATCACAGATAAACTTAATTATTATAAGAATTGGGAAATGTATTACAATATGTACATTTTTAATTTTGTCCTAGAGAAAAATATTACAACAAAATTCTCTTAACTCACTGCAGTTACCAAATCATCACAGTAAAGCTGAACACTTTAATATTTTTATTATAAAATATGATATACACAGAAAACTATTTTTCATAAAAACAGTTTTTGTTCTTTATCATTGATCTACTTAATATTATGAAGGATGAGAAGATGCAGAATCACATATCAGTTACGGCATCAGTTATTTTCCAAAGCTCGGCTTTCAGACCAACATGAAATGAAAAGCCAATTTTGAACAAGCACCTTGTAGCCAGTTTTTCTTCTGTATGAATTGTGTACTTTTAATTTTTATGTTCCAAGGAACTTCATCTTCAGCAGTTATCTCCCACATTGTTTTTGAATAAAAAGTGCATATTTTAATATACAAGTTAGCACATTTTTATGTATGAATACAGAATTAATAGTTTCCTTGAATTCAGACATAGTTCATCTATCAATCCATGGAGAACAATTATAAAATAAATAAATGTTTTGTTATGAAAGGCAAATCAGAGGCTTTTATTAGAATGGCAAACATATATTTATAGATATATATAAAATTTATATTATAAATATAAACATATATTTACAATCATATAGATCTCCCTAATTTAAAAGTAGGAATGGAATTATGAACTCCTAATTTGGAATTTTATAGATAACTAGAAAATAATTTAAAACAAAGGTAGGGTTGTGGTATATATTATATTTATTTGTCCATTATATTGAGATAATCCAAAGCAATTGCCTTATTAGTGAGGACTGAAAGTCACATCCACAGCATTCATGGTTGCCATAACAATGGTGATCTATCCTACGTTAATGACATAATAATGAACATGAAAATGACATAAATCATAATTAAAATGAAGATTAATTAGTTATCTTGATCTTGGGGGATAGTTTGCAAATACATTTGAAAGAGTTTTTGATGAAGAGCAAGAATGAGGTCATGCTGTAAGAAATGTAGGTACATTTTTCAGGTTTAATCTGTGATTGCATGCTCAACAGAGATTGAGATTCTATTGTTGCACATGGATATGTTTCTATTTCTAGCTCTGTTAAGAGACACTGTACATAATAAAATACACTGTCACTTAACCTATCTTCCCCTTATTCATTTCTCCCAGAAGGATAGGACCACTGATCTAGAAAATAGTTGATTTTGAACATATGAATATTGTCCTAGGATTTGACTAGTTGTAACAGCCATCATTGTGAATTGTACATTTTATGCTAAAAGTATGGTTTGGGTTTGACCACATGATATATTTATCTCTTAATTAATTTGATTCATGTTTAATGATGATGAAAATTAAAATCTTTGTTATATGTATGGCTTATAAAAAAGACTTTCACAGCTCATGAATATCAGCAATGCAAAACAAGGATTTAAAAACAATAACAAAAAATGACTCAAATAATCAAGTAATGTATCAATCAGTGAATGCATGTGATAAGGAGCAATGCATATAAATAGTATTAGCATTGAAATTACAGAGTTTAATTGTTTTAATGCCAAGTATGTTCTAATAACATATTATTGTTTAAATCACTACAAATTTTAATAGCCTGAAGGAGCCATTGTATTTTGCTCTTGATTTTGTGAATCCATATTTCTTAAAAGATTCAGCTAGAGCATTCATCTACACATATACTCAGCTGGAGACTGGTCTGGAATGGAGGAGTCACAAGAGCTCACACCTATGCTGTAATGGCTATGACAGCTGGACATCAGACAGAATTAGTGTCTTTCCATAGTACTCCTTTGTGTGTCTACCTTGAGCTTCCTGACAGATTAGATCTCCTCAAGATATGTGTACTCCTTACATGGCATTTTAAAAGTTTCCAAGAGACCAACATGGAGGTGGTAAAGTTTTCTATAATGTAGTTTCAGACTCCATTCTTGCACTTCTGCTAGGAAGCTTTGGTTACACAAGGCTAGTAAAATGAATATTAGGAGGCACGGTAAACTGGGGACCATTGGAATGTAGCTAGCTATCTTGGTTTTCTATCTGGCTTCCAGTAATTTGCATCCCTCCCAGATGCATAATATACTTACCCTCTACAGAAGTCCCCAAAAGTCTCATGCCATTATGAAGTCAGCTCAAGTGTTGTTGAGCTCAGGGTCTTGGTAATGTGCAAATGACTTTCCTTGGGTATATTTTCTAAACAAGAGTTTCTATTAATCTAAAGTCCTGTGAACTAAAAAGACAGGTTATTTTTAACTGAAAGATCCAATGTACAACCTATAGATAGAGATGAGATAACACAATAGACAGTCTCAGTCAAAGTGGGGATGAGTAGTGAATGGAGGTACATAGAAGTCAAGTCATACTTGACTATTGGATCCATTTTTTGTGTGTCCTTGTACATTTTCACTAAAGTATCTTTACATTAAAAATGACCATATTTCTGGAGCTCCTGGATAGCTCAGGCTGTGAAGTTACCAACTCTTGGATTCAGTTCAGGTCATGATCTTATGGTTTGTGAGTTCGAGCCCCACATCAGGCTTTGTGTTCACAGCACAGAGCCTGCTTTGGGTTCTCTGTCTCCCTCTCTCTGCTTCTCTCTCTCTCTCTCTCAAAATATAAATAAATAAATGTTTACCAAAAAAAAACATGTTTTCAAATGAGTAACTTTTCAGCTTACTTCTTGGTTGTAGAAGTTTGAATGTGTAAAGATATCTTTTGTTTTGTATTTTCAGTTGAACAAGTATAATTACTTTTAAAATAGTTTGTGCTTCCTGTGTATGTAATTATAATCCATTTTATTATTGTTTTTCACTTGTTTAGGGACCAAATCATCTTTACCTTGAGTTGAGAGTCAGGGTTCTGCTTTACAATACCCTTAAGGTCATTAACAACCTATTAGATTGTGATTAAGGAGTGCACTTGTTGTAATTAAAAAAGAAAAGTCTTGAGGTTCCTGGGTGGCTCAGTCGGGTAAGCCTCAGACTGTGGCTTAGGTCATGATCTCATGGTTCTTAAGTTCGAGCCCCATGACAGCTCAGAGCCTGGAGCCTGCTTCACATGCTGTGTCTCCCCCTCTCTCTGCCCCTCCCCTCCTCACACTGGGTTTCTTTCTCTCTCTCTCAAAAATAAGTAATAATTTTCAAAAAGCCTTAAGAGCACTATTAGACGTGCTTATGTATTTTACAGGCACCCAACATTTTAGCTCTGAGGCCATGTTTTGTCTGCATCTTGGACGTAATCTTTACTTGATACCATTCCTTAGTTTGAAAATCTTTTGCTACAAGGAAATGGGGATCAGAACCTTTTATATTTTTTTAATTTTGAAAAAAAAATAATGTTTATTTCTGAGAGAGAGACAGAGAGAGATACAGAATCCAAAGACAGACTCCAGGCTCTGAGCTAGCTGTCAGTACAGAGCCCAACGCAGGTCTCAAACCCACGAACCATGAGATCATGACCTGAGCTGAAGTCGATGCTTAACCGACTGAGCCACCCAGGCACCCCAGAATCTTTTATATTTTTAAAACCAGAAAGCCATGCTTTCATAAATCCTCCAATATATTTCTCAGGAACTAAACCAGTGCTTACTCCATTTTCCCCTTCTCATGTTATTATTGTCAGAAGTCAATGGTCATTTTCTTATCCTGTATGAAATCTCTGTCAGGTCCAGGAGTTCATGAGATTTGTTTTCCATTTCCCATGTTACTACAGCAGACTGTTGCCAGATTTCCACTACTACATAAAAAAATACTCCTGTTTTTTTCCACACTGCAAAGGCATCAACCTCCACTCTTCTTCAAGCTCTCAGCAGACTTACTGAGGCTTCTACTTTTCATGAAAACCTCTTCCAGGCACTGTTGGTTTCTGCCTACCACCATTACAAACAATCCTACATGTTTTACCTGCCTTTATACTACTGTTCTGCTATTGAATTATCAAATTCTGAGCCACTTACCTATTGTGGCATAGCAAATAAATGCTAAATGTAATAGTTTAAAAAAAGAATTATTTTTGACACTTGTTTTTATATGTTAGGAGCTTGGGAGAATCTCAAGTGGGCAATTATTTTGATTCAGATGTTAACTACTGCAATCACTTGGTAATAATCATTCAATGGCTGCGTTGATACAGAGGGTCCAAGGTAGCTTAAATTCTATGCCTGGCACCTCAATCGGAATGGCTGGTAAAGCCAGGACTTCTCTAAAATTGGTATATCTCAATGTAGCATTTTTATGTAGTAAGCTTGGGCTTCCAAGGAGGAAGGGTATGTGAGGTGTAGTCAGATGGACCACTACTGCAGACAAACATTGAAATGCCTGGCTTCACCCTCCTTCTCATTTTTATTTTTTTCTGATGTATGTCTTTAGTCAACCCAAATTGAGGCCAAACAGCAAGCATGCCCATTAAAACAGCCTACATGGGTCTGAAGAGTAAAGAGTTCATCTAAAGGGTTAAACAGAGAAAACCAGAAAAGCCCACCCATTTTGCTGCCCAGCAACTATTCACTCCCTTTTTTCAGTTGAAGAAAACCCTATTCCCATTACCACAGAGAGAAAATTATCACTAAGCACCATATCACTGGCCTGATGTTTATTCAATTGGCACCTCTAATTCACAGCTTGTGCTGCTGGCAGAAAGTATTGTGAGGACACACATGTTTATTTGGATTATGTAAATACCCTTTTGAGGACAGATTACAGCCTCTTGCATTAAAAAAAATAATAAGCCCCCGGTAGATGGGGGCTTCACATTGGTTTCTGTTCTGGATGGGCTGGACTCAAAGCAGAGGCAGCAGACACTTCCTTGATCAGCACAAACCAATATTGTTTCAGAGTCTTTGCTTCCATTACCACAATTTTTGAGACCAAGTGTATAGAACGTCTTCCCAAAAACTAACACCCCAGTGAGAGAGCTAGGGTTCCCTTAAATTGACTGAGCCCCATGAGAAAAAAAAGGTTATTCAAGTTGTTAAGTTGATCTGAAAGCTTACAAATGAGGTTATTACTAGCTGGGATGAGTGATTCTGATAAACAAGATAAATGTGCCATTGCTTGTTGTGCTGTAGTGGCAGAGAAGACCAGGTTGATTGCATTTTGTTGAATTCATCCAAGCTTTCCAGTTGTGCCACTGTGGCCATGTTCAACTTGTGCCTATTGAACAACTCGGGTAACTAAATAAAGATGACATTCACAGGAATTTATGTCTTATCTACCTGATGACTGTGAGATATTTGGGTAGAAAATGTCCTCGAATGGGAGCCCCTATGGAAAAAAATAAAGTCCTATTTTGTGTGCATTCCGAGATGTAGATCCAAATGACTCTTCTCCACATTGCCTGGTCATCGATATTTTAATCTTGACTTCTTAAGATACTAACTAGCCAGGGGCGCCTGGGTGGCTTAGTCGGTTAAGTGTCCGACTTTCGCTTAGGTCATGATCTCACGGTTCGTGGGTTCGAGCCCCGCGTTGGGCTCTGTGCTGACTGCCAAGATGTCAATGCAAGAATTTATACCAAAGGGATAGTTCTTTCTTGACTGAAAGTTTGAATTGCTTCATTTGTCAAAGAATCTTTTGCTATTGAGATGCTGAGCAAAGAAAAAGATCATATATGCTGAGCAAAGTCAGGTACACCAACGACTGCTTTGTCAATATATAATGAATGTCATTGAACTTGCCTTTATTAAGAATTGCATTTATTTTTGTTTATTATTATAATTTTGTACTCTTCTAGTCTCTTAATTTAGCTCTTTCATGACTTTTTCCTGAATCAAATTTATTATAACACTCTGAACTTTTTTCAAAATTATTTCTGCAATTGAAATTTTGGGCACTTTCCTGATTTTGGTCTTCCTAAAGTCCTGGTTGATTTTTCTACTAACTCATTTTTATGAGTCACCTAGGATCATTTTAATAAGCTTTTGGTTTGTTTTGTTGTTCTTTTACATTAATTATTTGATTTTGTTTTAGTTAGTGAGACTCCGTATCTGATTCAAGAAAATAACTCTGTAGAACAGATCTGTGAATTATCAAGAACTCCTACTCTTCTCATTTGGCACACATGTAGAATTTGATTTAAATAGTTGGCCATAAAATAAGAATTGAGGTGGGACAGAGCTTTACTGATCAGAAGTAATACACACACGCACATACAAAACAGAAAAAAAAACACACACAAAACAACTTGGATTTTTCCTTTTAAAAACAAAGCACATAAGGAGGCCTCTCAAAGTTCAATAGTGTCTACAACTGAGTCTAGAGCTTTTCTACTTTGCAAAGGCTCACTGTGATATAGTTTACATATCACTTTTAAATAACATGCAGAACAAGCAAATTTACTAATGGAACTGAGCCAATTCTCATGTTCTTGTATGTTTTCTATACAAATTTTGAATTTTTCAGTTCCATTATTCAACACTATAATGGGAAAAGTGTTCAGCCACTATGATGTTATATTTTTCATTCATAACGGTATTTATTAAGTACCTACACTGTGCTAGACCATGGTGAGTGGAGTATGTAGTAAAAGCATAACCATGTTTATAGAGACAACATTATCTTTCCAAAATATAAGTAGTTTAAGGGGCGCCTGGGTGGCACAGTCGGTTAAGCGTCTGGCTTTGGCTCAGGTCATGATCTCATGGTTGGTGGGTTTGAGCCTCGCATCGGGCTCTGTGCTGACAGCCCGCTCAAAGCCTGGAGCCTGTTTCAGATTCGGTGTCTCCCTCTCTCTCTGACCCTCCCCTGCTCATACTGTCTCTCTCTCTCTCAGAAATAAATTAAAAAAAAAAAAATTAGAAAAGATTCTAAAAAAATATATGAATAGTTTACACTGACTCATGTATAACTTTAAAATGTTATACATGATCATCACAAACAGTTCAATAGAACTCACAAGACATAAATTATAATTCCACTACTTAGAAATAATGGTATATTTTGGCAAATATTTTAAGAAAAATATATATGTAAGCAAACATTCATTCTCACTAGGAAATGATGAATTCATTTCATATGTCTTGGTTATGTGCTGAATTTATTACTTAAAACCCAGTACTTAATACCTATTTCCCTGTGAATCCACTGATGATAATCACAAGAATGGTTATAAAACTAAACTTAGCAGAAAGCACTTTCAAGTGGCAGGTAATCAGTAAAGAATCATTACCGTTATCATTAGATTTTCAATGCCTGCTTTGTATTCCATTTTATGAATTTACTATAATTTATTTTACCTGGCCACTCTAATCAGGTATTTAGACTATTTTGTACAATTGTTAAAAGACCTTGAGCTTTCAAATCAGCTATATGTGTGAGCCACAGATCCTCATCATCAAATATGGATAATTATACAACTAACAATATAGTGTCCTTGGAAAAAATACATGAAACAATGGAAGAAAGTATTTATTATGGGAAATTGTACATAAGTTACCACTAAGCAATTTAAGTTTTTATGATTACATTTTCATTATATTTAATTTAAACTCATGTTTTGTTGTATATCTAGTGCACAAAATTGCATGCTATTTTCTAATATTTATTTCTTTTTCTAATATTTATTTTAACCAGTCTTTAATTTGTTCTACTCAATGGCATGGAAAAAATATCCCAGAGAAAGCTGACAGATGTGCTGATATTTAGATAATATACTGTGTGGATAGGGTTGGATAATAATGTAATAATAATGTTTAGTTACAGAAAACAAAACAAAATAAAACCAAAAAACCCCCAAAACACTGCATATCATTCTTTCTGTCAAGTGTTTTATTCACGTAATATTGTGTACTTCCAAAATGCCCTCATGGAGAAAATATAACTTTATATTTTGCAGAAGAGTGACCATGTGGTATGGTCGGTAATTTTAATTTAAACCATTCAAATAAATATGCAATATCTACTCAAGGAGATTTTAATTTGCATTTTCCTGATGATTAATCATGATGGATTTCTTTTCATGCATTTATTTTCATCTTTGCCAAAGAATCTATTCAAATATGTTTCCATTTTCTTTTTCTGACTATTGAGTTTTGAGATTTATTTTTATAATCTGAATACAAATAATTCATGAAGCACTTTATTTCCAAATAAAAGCAGTTTTACCTCTCCTTGTCCAATCTAGATTTTTTTCTCCATTAAGTTGAAGATATGATGTATTGCATTGATTGATTTTTGAAAGCTAAACTAAACTTGCATTTCTAACATAACCTTAATTGGTCATGATAGAACATAATTTGTATTTGTTATTGATGCTTATTTGCTAAAATATTTTTTAATGTTTTTGCATCATAAGGTATATTTATCTGTGGAATTTTTTCCTTGTAATTTGTCTAGTTTTGTTGGCTTCATAGTGTGAGTTGTAAAATATTGCCATCTTCTCAATTTTCTGGAAGACACATTAATCAGCTGTTATAACTTATTCCTGAAAATTTGTTAGTTGCTGTAAATATAGCCATCTGAGGCTGGGGTTTCCATTATGGGAAAGTTTAAGTCAAATATATCAAATTGGCTATAACATTATCAATTTATTCTTTTGTAATTCTTTGGAATTTGATACTATGTTTCTTTCAAGGAATTTGGCTATTTCATGTAGGTTGTTGAATTTATTGGCATAAAGGTATTTCTAAATGATCTTAATACTCTATGTAGAAACTCCAGGGACCTTGTTTATTGCCAGTTATTGGCACCAAAATAAACTCTTTTGTCCAGAGTAGTCTGATTAGAAGGTAACCATTATTAATATTCTTAAAATGCCATATTTGACATTTATTTTCTCTAGTTTTTTTCTATTTTAGTGATTTATGCTCTTATCTTTATTATATTTTGTTAGTTTATTTTGTATATTATTTCAGATTTACTTTTTTTTTTTTAACATTGAAACTGAGGTTATAAAGTATACATTAGTCTCATAGGTGTTTGGTACCATTAAATTCATACGTACTGTCTTAGTTGTTACTCTGAATTTTTAATTGATGTGTTTTTATTTTAATTCAGCTTTAAAATACTTTATTTTTCCCTTTACTTTCTTCTTTGGAATTAGGTAACCTACAGGTGTATTCTTTAGTTGTCATATATTTTTATATTTAGCTAAAATATTATTGGTTTCTAAGAAAATTCTGTAGTAGGCAGAGGCCATATTTATATGACTCCAATCATTTTATATTTGTTGAGACTTTTTTAGTCCAGATTATGTTGTGTCTTGGTAAATGTTCCGTATATACTTGAAAAAAAATGTATGTTCTCTCATTGGGTAGATTGTTCCATAAATGGTCAATGATGAAAGTGTTACTGAAGTTTTCTATGACATTATTGATTTTTGGTTTATCTACTCTATCAGTTATTGGAGATATATTGAAATCCTCAACAATAATAGTGATTTTTTTTTAGTGTTTTAAAGGTATTATACTTCTGCCCTTTCACTTGCGTGATTCCCACAAATAATCCTGCCATCAGTCTTCTGTCTGTTTGTTTACATAAAACAAATCTTTGTTTCCCTGGTTGCTTTTAACATTAAAAATTTTTTAATGTTTTATTTATTTCTGAGAGAGAGAGAGAGAGAGAGAGAGAAAGAGAGAAGTGTGAGCAGGGGAGGGTCAGAGAGAGAGGGAGATACAGAATTGGAAGCAGCTCCAGGCTCTGAGCTGTCAGCACAGTGAGATCATGATCTGAGCAGAAGTCGGATGCTTAACTGACTGAGCCACCCAGATGCCCCTTCATTTTTTTTTTTTTTTCTTTATCACTGATTTGGAGCAAGTTACTTAGAATGTGATTTAGTGTAGTTTTCTTCATGTTTCTTTTATTAAAGTTTAATGAACACTTTAAATATGTAAGTTTATGGTTCTCATCAAGTGTAGAAACACCTAGCCCTTGTTTTTCCACATATTTTTACTGTCATCCACCACCTCTTTTCTCTTTCAAGAATTTAAACTTCAATTACACTGAGCTTCTTTAAGTTGTCCTACAGCTCAGCAGTGTTCCTTCCTTTTTTTTTGTTGCTTTTTACTGTTTCAGTTTTAATAGCTTCTATTTTTCATTTTAAACTCACTAATCTTTTCTTCTCTGATGTTTCATCTTCTGTTAAGCTCGTCTAGTGTTTTGTTTTTTTTTTTAATTTCACACATTATAATTTTTACATCTAGATATATGATTAACTTTTTAAAACAATAAACCTTTCAGGACTCCTGGGTGACTCAACTGGTTATCATCGTACTTCTGCTCCAGTCATGATCTTGTGGTTCCTGAGTTCAACTCCCATATAGGGCTCTCTGCTGACAACGCAGAGCCTGCATCAGATTCTCTGCCTTCCTCTCTCTCTGCCCCTACTCAGCTATCTCTCTCTCTTGAAAATAAACATTAAAAAAAAGATACATCTTTCATGATGCTGTTTGCTTTTTGAACATTTTAAATGGACGAAAATAATTGTATTAATGTTTTTTTTTCTAATTTAAATATCTGTGTCAATTCCGTTTCCAATAGTTCAATTTTTTGTGCCATAATGGTTTCTATTTCTTGTTTTTTTTTTCAAACCTGATAATTTATGTGTCCTATCAATATTCTTGACCTTTATCCCATGAAATGATCTAGTTATTTGAAAAAGCTGTATCTTTTGGCATCTTGTTTTTTATGATTAGTTAGGGAGGAATGAGGTCATTTTCAGAAGAGGGCTAATTATAACTCAATATTGAGGCAACTTTTTTGTGGTCTTTCCAATATCTTGAGGCTTTCTCATGTCTAGTGGAAACATGTGCTACTCCTACCCACATGCAAACATTGGGCACTCTCACCTCCGATCCTTTCAAGATGGCTATTTTGGTGGTCTCAACCAATATTCTTATATATACATGCTGACCAGTACACAGCTGAATATGCAAGGAGGACCCACTGAAGAACTTCAGAGTTCTCCATGTGTGCTGCTTTTCTCTGACATTCTCGGTGTTCTGAATTTAGTCTTCTTGGTCTTCCTGGAGTCTTAGATTTTTCTCCTGTACCCAGTGTCTCATTTCTTCTGGGTTCTTTTTTCATCATGATCTGCAAACCATATCAGGGTACTCTTCTGGGACAATCATGTGGCTCACCTCATTTTTTTCCTTTCACTTCAGGGTCATTTTTCATCATCCAAGCTCTAGCATCAGAACTTTTTTTCTGCCACATATTTTACCCATTGTTTTAACGTTTCTATGGGGAGCATAAATCTGGTCTTTGATTTTTCATTTTGGTCCAAACCTAAACCCTATGTTTCCAGTCTTTTACCTACCCTGGATCTCTACAGAGGAGAATCAAACTATGATCATCCAGGGCAACAAGATATCTCCTTTATTTCATTTTAAGGACTTTGTATCACCTATTATTTTGTAGTCTATATATTAAAAAAAAATACAGCATTGTTTCCATCCATTATTTTTTTTGTTTTTGTTTTTAGAAAATCCACATAGCATTTCAGTACTACCGCTGAGGATATTCATAGAGGCATGCACATAATGCATAGAGTTATTGGCATTCAAGGCAGGTGTAATTGGGAACTTGGCAGATATTCAGCAAATGCTACCTAGAAGAGTTGATTACAGAATTACATTTGAATTGATGATGTGGATTTCTCAATGGAAGAAGACACAGCATGAAAACATTTCAGACATGGGTAATATGAAAAAAATGTGCAAAGGTGTGAATAGAATATAATGTGTTTGCAAAATCTCAAATAGACTGCTATTTCTGGATTATGAAGTGGAGTTCTGGAATGTTAAGTCAGCTTTGAAAGATGAGGTTGAGCTAGCCAACTGTTGCCAGATCAAAAAAAACTTGTACAATAGCCAACATAGCTGACCATGACCCTTTGATGGGGTAGGATAAAAAACTAAATAAGAAAAATAAAGTCTTTCAGAAGTCATATTGAGTTTCCAACAAACACTAGAACATGTAATTTGTAGAGTCAATTATTCATATGGTTATGAGATTTCTGGCTAATGTTATTAAGTGATCATGAAAACATTATTGCAAAAGACAGGCAATAGATTGAGTCTAGTTGTGGGTTTTTAAAGGCTATAAAACTGTTGAAGCAGAGTCAAGGGTTTTGTGGATGAAATGATTAGTCATGAATTTCAGGTTATACAAAAATGAAAATAATGATTGTAGTAAAAGTAGGGTACAACTGGAATAAATATGAAGTTGTTTTCTGAAAGTTGAAGAATATAAGATTTTGGAATTCAGCAGTTCTATTACAATGACATTAAACAAGATTTAAAAAAAAGATATCAACCAGTTTCTCTCCTAATGAGTCTGTGTCCTATAAAATAGTATTATCCATTGCCAATGCGATAGAAATTTATGACAGGTATCAGTGGAGGAAACCATTATTTCTATAAATTTTCATGCCAAAAATAAACATTTCTATTGTGGCCTTCTTCAATCTTCTACCCCTAGACCTGACCACCTACAGTTCAAAATGCGTAGAAATTTCAGTTCCTCCTTTGTGTCCTGCACTCTCTAATCAGAGTCTTCAAGCACATAACAGTGCATATTGGGACACTCACATAATCACCTCCTTTTTTCTTGACTGACTCCTGCTCATATTTCAAGTTTCAGCTTTAATGTTACATTTTCCAAGAAGCCACCTTTGTGTCTTTCTCTGCCACCTTCTCCAGAGAGGTTAGTGTGCCTTCTGTATAACCATAAAACACCTATAATTATACAATCATTTTGATGTGAAATTGCAAAATTTCCTATTTCTATGTTCAAAACCAATATTTAGTGGGGCACCTGGGTGGCTCAGTTGGTTAAGCATTCGACTTTGGCTTTGACTCACCACTTGTGAGTTCAAGCCCCACATCTGGCCCTGTGCTGACAGCTCCGAGCCTGGAGCCTACTTTGGATTCTGTATCTCCCTCTCTCTCTGCCCATCCCCCACTCACACTGTGTGTGTCTCTCTCTTGAAAATAAATAAGCATTAATTTAAAAAAAAAAATAAACAATATTTAGAGCAAGCATTAGCATTCTTTGTGAAAATCTCCATTGCAGGTATTAATAGGCTGTGCATAGGTCCTGGGTGAAGAATAATTGCCCATGACCTCATTTATGGAATTGATTTTTTTCAAGGAGGGGCTCTTGCATTGAATATCTGTACTTTTGTTTTCAACTAGTCCTTAAAAGGAACTGAGAAATTCTCCAAGGATTACATGTTATGCACCCTAGACTTTTTGAATGTAACTGTCTTCTGATATATCTATGTCACCTGTATTTGCTCTGCTATTAGTAGCCTAGGGAGAAAAAATTACATTCTCACTGGCACAGTGGCAAATGTTATTTCTCTGTTTTTGTCAATGTCTGAGGTTGGAGACTTACAGGGCTCCTTAAGCATTTCTATCCAGCGTTGTTGCCTGAGGGTGTCTTTTATATGCTCACAATCACCATTCTCAGCACCAACTTTCTGGACCTGCTATTTCCCCATTTTTATTTCTCTTTTGGTTCTGGCTGCTATTCCCTGTGGTTATATTACTGCAGCAGAGCATACATCTTTCCTGCTGGTTGTGGCTGCGGCACGTTGCTACGTTAGTGCCTACAGATTGCCAGCAGAATTTCCAGTGCAGATCCGTACAGAAGCTGTTGCTCTGTGCCTCCGTGCCTTTGTGGTCTGCTGCTGTTCACAATGGTTTTATTCATCCCCCAACAGTGACCCTGGGAGCCTAATAATTCACAGAAACTCTCTAGTGAAACACATCTTTCTGGGTTTCAATTGCTATTATCTCTCTCAGGAATTCTGATCTGAGTCTGTAGGCGTTAGAATAGGGAATTTAATGTATCCATTTGTGTAGTCATTTGCTCATTCCCTCAACATACTTTTATCGAGTTCCTATTAAGTGCCAGGTGCACAGTGAGAACACAACAAAGGGATTATTCCCTGCCAAACGCAACGGGCAGTCTAATCTGGTGGAAGAGACAAATATTCAAATTGTTATTGGTGGTGTTGTTGTTTTATTTTGTTTTTATCCCAAATGTTTAACGAACACTTACATATCTCCCATTCAGAATAGAGTAATAAATAAAATTGACCAAGACCTTGCTTTCTTGGAAGTGAAGTCTTTTTTCCGTGGAAAAGAGTTAATGAGCAAATAAAAACATAAACAAGTAGTGATAGCTATTATGAAGAAAAACAGCAGATAAATTAAACTATGTTATATATGATGAATTATAGGAAAGTATGTTTTAGATAGTACATCCTCTCTAAGAATGTGTCATGTAAGTAGAGATCCAAATAGATCAGTCGGAAGGACAAAAGGCAATTATAATAGAAAATGCAAAGCCACTATTATTATATGCTAAGTAATTTCTTTTATTACTGATTTTTTTCCCGATTTTTGTCACAATTTACTAAGGCACTATGTTCCTCTTCCCATGTTGAACATATTTATTAAAATTATTCTTTGGGCACCTGGGTGTTCCAGTTGGTTGACCTTCCACTCTTGATTTTGTCTCAGGTCATAATCCCAGGGATCTGGGATTGAGCCCTATGCCAGGCTCTGCACTGACACCTTGGAGCCTGCTTGGGATTCTTTCTCTCCCCCCTAATCTCTCTGTTCCTCCCCAGTGCGTTCTCTCTCTAAATAAATAAATAATGAAACATTAAAAATATTAATATCTAAAAAAGGAAAAAATCTCTCTCTCCCTCTGCCCTTCTCCCCCTCTCACATTCTCTCTAAAATTAAAAAAAAAATTATCAAACATGTTTTCCCTCTTCTTTGTCCCTCTACAGTTAAAACTATATCAGAAATGAATTTAGCAAAAAACAAGTGAATTTAATCAAACAGTTTTTCAATTTAAAACACCCAGTTACTACTTACTATCATGGATTTAAATGTAGTCAAAGCATTCTTTCTAAAATCATTAATTCTTTGATTGAAGTCAATAGGCAGAGGCAATCTAAACATGCACACTGATTAATCATCAACCAACGGGAGTGATTCAATCAATGAAGTTACAGATAATCATTTCAGCCATTTGTAATTGGTAATTAGATTTGTTTAATGCCAGAGGGGGAAAATAGTTCAGATCTGGCACTTCATGAGTAGTTTACTCAGATATACTGGTCATGATTACATGTCTTTTTTATTCTAAAGGGATACTACAAAGATTGATACATATTTGTTATGAAAGTAACAAATATGTATCAATAATATATATTTCATAAGATATATACTTTATAAGATATATATATCTTTCAATGTGAGAAATATATACATATATATGTTTCTCACAAGGAAAAGTAAGATGAACTTTTTTATTTTATATAGAATCAGAAAGCTTATTCTTATTTTGGCAATGCAAACCAATATATAAAATCCCTGAGTATACAAAATTAATATTAGGTTTTTTTAGACCATGATATTAGATTGTTAAGTAATTGAGTCATAAGTCAAAATTAAGAAACACATCTTTGAATTTGGAGCTACCTATACTTTTTTAGTAAGATAAACACTGTTTTTAGCTATAGACTGTCATACCTCTTTGCTTCTTCATATTTAATAATGTGTGCTTAGAAAGCCTACCCAAACACCGCATGGTGTATCTAAAAGTTTGAAGTGTCATTTCTAATGCACTGAGTTCTAGACTTTTTTATGGTCTAGATACAAAAGTGTATGCAAAGCCGTGTAATCTACCTCAGAGGTATTTAATGACTAATCATAAAGTCAGCATATAAATTCTCAAGGAATTTTGATTATCATAATCCTATGGTTGATTTTCAATTTTGGTTCTTTAAATTGATTATATGTCCGTCTTTATACCAGGATGTGGTAAGGAGCTTCTGATTTCCCAGGTCCAGATCAAGGACTATCCAGCAGTCACATACTTTCTGTTACCTCCTCCAACAATAAAACAATAAAAATATAAAGTTTTTAGAATGTTTTTATGGGTTAAATTTGACTTGCAAAATCAAATATTAATCATGAATCTTAAAAATATATCTCCTGGGGCGCTTGGGTGGCTCAGTCAGTTGAGTGCCCGACTTCAGCTGAGGTTATTATCTCACAGTTTGGGCCCCGCATCATGCTCTGTGCTGAAAGCTCAGAGCCTGGAGCCGACTTCAGATGCTGTGTGTCTTTCTCTCTCTGCCCTTCCCTCATTCATGTTCTCTCTCTCTCTCAATAATAAATAAATGTAAAAAAAAATTAATAAAAAAAGAAATAATAGTTTCAGGCAAAATCACTAATAAATGTCAGTATTGGTTGAAAAATAATGCTTTATTAATCCATATATCACTTTGTAATTGAAAACCAGACACATTTTTACAGTGGAGAAAGCTGACAGTCATCACTTTAACTAAATGATTAAAATTACCATCACTAAAAGTTAGACTACCTGTAATGGGCGCTGCCTAATGGAATGTAACATTAAGTTAGACTCTGAAGAATTCTTGCCAAAAATATTTTACCTGACTCCATTTACAATTTAGAATTATCTTTCTCTTTGGACACAAAATTAACTGGTACCACAAGGTAAATATTCTTGATAAATATGGAAACTAGCCAGGTTGCTTTAAAAAACACAAGTCATTGAAACAAACAAAAAAAATAGTGATGGGTGCCATTTTAGTTTAAAGGAGCTGTAGAATCATAACAAGAATATACAATGGAAGATTCTGGATCCTGACTTGAAAAAAAAAAAAAGAGCCGTTGTAAAACCCAAATGCAGAAACTCTGTGTTAATAAATGGTATTAGGAAAGTTGATTTCTGTTGGTATGAAAATGGTAGAGGGTTGTTGATGTAGAACAAGGTTCAACAAACTACTGTGGCCTTGAACAAAGGGCAGGTATGCTTGCTCTTCATTACAAAAATCTAATTTCCTAAATTCAAATTTCAGTAATGCAACCCAGTACATTTTCATTTGAGCACATCTGCATTGCTCTCATGTAGCATTGAGAGAAGAACCTGATTAGAATAGTTCTATCATTTAATGGAAAATGAGAAATGAAGGCAAGCTATATTGACTTATTTAAAAGTTTATTTATTTGGGGCACTTGAGTGGGTCAGTCAGTTAAGTAAACATCAGACTTTGGAACAGGTCATGATCTCACCACTTGTGGGTTCAAGCCCCATGTCCGGCTCTGTGCTGATACCTCGGAGCCTGGAATCTGCTTGGGATTCTGTGTCTCTGTCTCTCTCTGCCCCTTCCCCACCCACTCTCTATCTCTGTTTCTCTCCCTCAAAAATAAATAAACATTTTTTTTAAAAAAATTTAAAGTTTATTTATTTATTTTGAGAGAGACAGCGCATACAGGCAGGGGAAGAGCAGAGAAAGAGGGAGAGAGAATCCCAAGAAGGCCCCTCACTATCGGCACAGAGTCAGATGTGGGGTTTGAATTCATGTATCATGAGATCATGACCTGTGCTGAAATCAAGAGTCAGACACTTAACTGCCTGAGCCACCCAGATGCCCCTGTATTGAATTATTTGAGGAGTATGGGGAGTGCAGAAAACAAAATGTATTTTTATTTTCTTGTTTATTTTTGTGTTTGTTTCTTTCACTTAAAAGAACAATTCCTTAGTAAAATATTATCAAAGCATTTCTGGCAATAGTATGATTCCTTCAATTATTTCAAGAGTAATATACTTTGGCCTTTATATATTTTATTTCAGAAATTCCACAATGGTCTTCTTTACAGAGACTTTATTATAAATTTTTATACTTAGAGATAAGTTATTTATTAAAAACCAATTAGTAAAAATTAATACTAAAAGGGGGACTGTTTCATCATTTTTTTCATATATTACCACTATTGGCTGACAAACAATACAAGAAAATAGGAACATAAGAATTGGAATAAATATTGGATTATTGGTACAAAGCTTTCGTAGAGCAATGTAGCAATAGCTATCAAAAATTTAAATGCAAATTACTTTTACCTCAACAGTTCCAATTTTAGGATATACATACCTATATCTAGATACCTAGATATTTATATCTATAGATATATCTATATCTTGTAGATATAAATATATATCAGTATTGTTTCAGTAGGAAATTATTTGAATAATCTAAATTTGAAATAATGACGACCATAATTCAGGCAATATACAATGCACCTGAAGATTTTAATGCACTAATGAAATATTTTTGACCTGAAATCAAAAATACATCTTGTCTTCTTTAATGTGAATAAGTAGAAAATATAACCTTAGATTTCTTCCGGGCTGTTTCTTTTGGTCACTGGTAATGGGTAATGCTAATGGTAGAATATAGAACATGTACAAGAGGACCTATTTGTCAAGGATTGTCATAAGTTTAGATTTGGACCAGTTGAGTGTGTGAAGCCCAGGACACATCCAGGTTACAAATATCCAGGCCACAATCAAGGGAAAAATATTACAAAACAAATAAGTAAATTATTTTAAAATGTTCCAAGTTAGAGGTCAGGGTGAAGATTTATTCTAAGGATATAGATTTGGCATCAGCATCATATAAATAATTGTTTAAGCCATGACTATAAATGAGGACACCAGTCTGCATAGCTTTGCCTTTTTCTGCAGTAATGTGAAGAAGCAAATGTGTAGGAGTAGAGAAATCAAAGAAATCAAATATTTATATGTGTGATTTATGGCTTCAACTTGACTTAGTATAGCACAGTCTTTTTTTATACATTAAACATATATTTCACCAAGCTTGGTTGATGACTTTTCAGTGCATTAGTGTATACCCTGTGTAATTAAAATACATGCGTGCACGCACGCGCACACACACACACACACACACCATGTAGAATATAGAACATACTATTCTCATTTCCTCTATAGAATATAGTGATTTTTGAAACGAACCTAGCATTTTATTATTTCTAAAGCAACGTCACTTTTAATAGTATAAATCTCCCCACATTTAAGTATAAAAATCATTCATGGTTAAATATTATTAAAATCTATTCTTCTATTGATAAAGCAAAATAATCAGCTCTTACAGTCCACCAGATGTTTATGGAGTCTGACACATCATTAAATGTTCTCTTCAGACCATTTGGTTCATTCTATGCTTGGATATTGGAAATATTCCACTTTCTAACACATATTAACATTTAGAAGCATGCATTGAATTTGTATAATGCTCACTAGATAATATTTTATGGCTCTCAGTGGTTAAAATTTTACCCAATTTATCAAAATCAGAGAAGACTACATAAATATTATGAAGAATTTTGTAAACTAGGGATAATTCAAGTGCCTGTTACCAGATTGGTAATTGAAATATGAAGAAGTGGCAATATAATTTGATTGTGAGCTTCAGTCACTGTTCTACCAGAAAAAATAGAATCCCACCTTGAGGCATCAAAATCTCTTTTATTTGTAGAAAGTCATGTACAGATAGTGGGCCATGTCTTAAGACCTAAAGAAGGTTCTCATGAGTGAGAAAAAAAAAAAAAAAAACAAAAAAAAAAAACATGGGAACCAGTGCTGGGAAGAGAAATCTAAACTGTAATTAATAAATATCTGGAGCCATAGTATGGACAAATCTAATAGTTAGAACCTTAGAACGAAGTCTTGAGGTTGAGAGGGACATACTTTTGTGAGTCTTACCTCTAGGAGCTTGACCATCCATAGTAAATATCTTGCAATGCTCCAGGCACTCTGTTCTTAACTAGGTTTGTCCTCAGGAGACTAGTTAACAAGAGCCTAATCTGCCAGGGTATTTTCAGAACAAAACTGATTTGAGAGAAAGAAAACCCCCAAATCCAGCCCACTCTAGCCACAGTCTTCCACAGAAGTGGGAGGGAAGAAAAAAATCTTTGCTCCACCTACTTGTTCCTCCCTCTACTGCAACCTCTGGCAACCACTGACCTTTTTACTGTATCTTAAGTTTTCCCTTTTCCAAAATGCCATGGAGCTGGAATCATAATATGTAGCCTTTTCAGATTTGATATTTTCACCTAGCAATATGTGTTTATGGTTCCTCCATATCTTTTAATGGCTTTTGATAGCTTACTTCTTTAAAGTACTGAATAATATTCCATTGTCTGGATGTATCAGAGATTATTTATCCATTCAACTCCTGAAGAATATCTTGGCTGCTTCCAAGTTTTGGCAATTATGAATAAAACTGCTGCTATAAACTTCTATGTGCAAGTTTTTGTGTGGAAATACGTTTTTAGTGTCTGTGTGTAAATTTCAAAAACTGAGATTACTGGGTCATATGGTAACAGTATGTTTAGTTTTAGGCAGGGTGGGGCATGGGGAGAACCTGCCAAATTTTTGTCCAAAGTAGCTGTGCATTTTACGTTCCATCAGCAGGTAATGAGTGAGAATATCTGGTATCCACATCCTCTCCAGCATTCAATGTCAACAATGCTCTGGATTTGGGCAATTCTCATAAGTATATAGTGGCATTTATTGTTTTAATTTGCATTTCCCTAGTGAAATATGATGTGGAGCGCCTTTTCCTATGCTTATTTGCCGTCCGTATATTTTCTTTGATCAGGTGTTTGTTAAAGTCTTTGGCCCATTTTTTAGTCAGATTATTTATTTTATTTTATTGTGGATTTGTTTGTTTGTTTGTTTGTTTGTTTAGAATTGGCTGAAATTCCAAGCAGCATCTGGCATGATCTCAGAAACATTGTCTCCTGAGACTAGGACAGGTTGTGATGGTCTGGGCTGAAGAAGGTAGACCCCTAATCTTCTGCATCATGGTGAATGTCTTGGTTAGGTATAGGAATAGGTTCTCAGAAAGTTTGTTCCAAAACAAAAACCTGAAAAGAAGTGTAATGAACCAGGACAAAGTAAAATAAATATAGTAGACCAATTCTTGAAATCATGCTATTATATTTATGTTCATATAATTTTGGCTTCAGTGTACACTGGTATATAATATTTTTATTACATAGACTACTGTTATGTTGTTAATTTAAAACTTTAACATTTTTCAGATTTTAATTCACAATATGTAATATGAACAACCATGAGATACTGATTTTTTTTATTTTTTCTCTAATTTGGCTCATATTCACTTTGAACAAATTTAGGGCATTCATTATTCCTTCATTTCTCTTAAAGATAAGGCTCTCAGCATTACCTAAATCACCATTATTGCATCCATTATTATTTTTACTTGTTCCATTTGTTTGCCTTTCATGAACACTCTTCTTAGTTTCATTGGTATCAGTTCTAATGTTTTCAGGTTCACTATCTGCCATCCCATCTGATTTATCACTCAGCTTGCTCTTGTATTATCAGAGAACACATTATTAATTTTATTGTTCTGTTTCTCCTGGCTGGCATATTTAACAAGATTAGATAAATTTTTCTTTGCTTCCATTTAAAGTGAAGACTCACTATGGTTTTTTTGCTAGTAATGACTACCTTGCTATATCATTTCATATTATGATTGTGTTCAGTATTCTGGGCAGTGGCAATTTGACTGATTACCAACCAGAGTTTTGTTTGTGATCCCCTCGGCATCAATGATTAAAATCCATGAATTCTTTTCCAACTAATTCAATCCTAATTTATTATACAGCTTAACATATTAGCAAGTGTACATTCAGTGCAAGTTGTGGCTGTGTTTAGATTGTCTATATGTTGTTGTCACAAGGTTACTCTTATGTTTATAATTGACTCAATAATTGACCTTATTGGGAAGAAAACAATGTTGTAGTTTACTTACTTCTTTTAGCATATTTATTATATACATACACAAATGTAAAAGTCATAGTTGAAGGTCTTAAAATCATACAGATTTATTAATTTATTAATGAATTGACGATGAAACAGAAGTGTGATTGAAGTCAGAGTAGACTATGGTTCAAAGTTGCCCAACAAAAAGAAAGAGAAGTTGGCCCAAGGAGACTTCAGAAAGATTCTGGGCTCAGAGTCAGCCAGCAGGAGAGAGTTGTAGTGAAATTCATGTTGAAACTAAAGGAATCAACTCAAGAGTCTCTATTACAGAGTCTGCTCCAGGGGCACCTGGGTGGCTCAGTCAGTTGAGCATCCGGCTTCAGCTCAGGTCGTGATCCCATATGGTCCATGAGTTTGAGCCGCACTTCGGGCTCTGGGTTGACAGCTCGGAGCCTGGAGCCTGCTTCAGATTCTGTGTCTCCTTCTCTCTCTGCCTCTCCCCTGCTTGTGCTCTGTCTCTGTCTCTCTCAAAAATTAAAATAAGTGGGGCGCCTGGGTGGCTCAGTCGGTTAATCATCTGACTTCGGCCTAGGTCAGATCTCACGGTTCGTGTTCCAGTCCTGCATCAGGCTCTGTGCTGACAGCTCAGAGCCTGAAACCTGTTTCAGATTCTATGTCTCCCTCTCCCTCTTCCCCTCCCCCACTCATGCTCTGTCCCAAAAATAAATAAACTATAAAAAATAAAAAAAATTATAATAATAATTAAAATCTTAAAAAAAAAGAAAGCCTGCTTCAATCTATAGTGCTATACCCTCCACTGGGAACAGAGAATAGGGAGCCTGCTCTCTCTCCAAACAATTTAATGTGCCTTTAAATTAAGTCCTTATATATTAGCTTTTGTAATCATTAGAGACTGTCCATAACCCAAAAGCATTCATATCTCATCTTAAAGTGAGTTCTACTAATTGCTTTCCAAAAGTGATCCCTGGAAAGGTCATGGCACCCCCATTTAAGAATGCTCTAGCCTGTAACAGATCTGCTTACCCAACAGCAAAGAAGAAAAAAAAATCCTTCGATACCAGCCCTGGGCATAATTTATGAGTTAAGGACAATTAAATATTTTTATGCTTAGACCGATAACAACTAAACAAACAAGAAAGAAAAGTAAGCAATAAATAAATGAATATCTGAACCAAGAGAAACAGAGATTGTTTAGAAAAATGACAGTTTTGCAATAAGCTAAGCTTAAATTTAATCAATTAAAATGCATTCCTTAAAAATTTGATGCCATGGAAAAATAAAAATTCAAAAAAGAAACCTCAAAAACTAAAAACATAATTCATACTTCAAAAATAAAGAGTTGTATTTTATGTGTTAAAAACATTCCCACAAAATGTAGAGAGAAATATTGAAAGAAAGCCTAAGAAAAGATAGACATAAATTTCAGGAAATGTACAAACCTAAGTGTCAATTTGGATTATTCCAATCACGTATGTGGAAATCTCACTTAAATAGTTTTAAGAATGTATTTGCTTCTGTATCTGAAATGTCCAAAGATGAGATAAGTAATGGAAGTTCTGTGAGAAAAGCTCAATATTCTCTTCTGTGATTATCTATGTCTGTGACCTTTATCGTCTGGCTACCTTCTCTTGTGACCTTTATCTCTGGCTACCTTCTCTGGCTGCAACAAGTTTCTCATGTCACATCTGTACACTACTATACAGATAAGGGAGTATCTTTCCAAGTAGATGCAGCAGAATGGGAAGAAAGCTGCTTTTCCAGAAGCCCTAGCAAGACCCAACTTCAGGAGCCTGCAAGCATGCTTCAGAGAAAGTCACAGTGGCAGCTTTTCTGGCCTTAGCCTGGGAGCTCATGATGCATGGGAGCTGATGATTCAGCAAAGGTGAACCTTCTGCCCACCTCTCATGTAGGTAGTAAGAATGGAAAACCATGAGGATCACCTACCTGCTATTGGTTGAGACTTTGGAGAGTGGAAAGGGGAGGCTGATTTCTTTATCCCAGGAGAGGGCACTGCCCATAGTCTGCTGTCTGGCAAGATGTAGGACAGGCAGCTGGTGTGCTACAGGAGCAGAGTCTTTCTATAGGTCAATAGGGTACTTGTCAGAGTCTGTACTCACCCTAAAAGTATGCTGAGTGCCCAATGACAGATGAAGCATGACATTAAATAGCAAATAAAAACACATGACACATCAAGAGAGAAACAAAGGAACAACTGTTATACTGTGGTACCTTTCATGGCACTTTTCCCCTTGCTTTTTGAGGAAGAGTCCCTATGTTTCATGTGGCCACAGCCCTGAAAATTCATTACCTTGCTGTGGCCTCAGCATACATGTTTTCTTTGTATGCATTGTCCAAAATTGAGCCATACTTCCAACCCTGAATTAAATAGGATGGTAAGGAAAATTACATGTAAATTAGAAAGAAAAAATAAAGATGGGGGTAGAATTAATCACCCTGAACTTCATGGTTAGATGGTAGAGTTGTAATAACCTAAATAAAAATTGATGTTCTATTTACAAAAGGGCATTCAGTGCTGACCACATGTCCACAACTATCTATGCAATAAAATACTTATTAAAAGAAGAGGAAAAAAAATGGATGAAAGTCATCCATCAAATAAAGAAATTTACTGGAGATCTTAGTTGATATGAAAGAGTTCATTTTAAAAAGAATAAATGAAGATAGTATTAATATCTATACACATATCTGTAGAATTTGCAAAACACAAAAGACATAGAGAAATTCCTTAAGGCAGAAGAGAGAGAGATAAAAGATATATTTCCCCATAATAAGAATTGAAAAGCATCAGGGAATACTTGACATCACAGTTACTGGAGTCTTGCTGTCAAATTTCTCAGGGAATAGACACTTCGGGATCATTATCTAAAAATCTCTTCTCAGTCAAATTAATAGTCAACAGTGAATCCATAAAAGTAGTTTTTGTGCATAAAAGACAATGAAAATTTGCTTCTGATGACTTTTTCATGCTCTAGCCAAATCTCAGTGGCACAGGTGGCTGAAAGGTGGCAATATGGAAGGTAGGGCCCAGGAATGAGGACTCCATATATAAAGCGTCGGATAAATAACTTGCAGTAGTCTTGCGAGTATCTTCTCAAAAGCATACAGAAGGGATATTTCTAAGTAATAAGGGATCAGAAAAAAATATTAAGTATGATTGAAAGCTGAGATAAAGATGGTAGTGATAAAGGCACAAAATGAAAAATTAAGAAGAGTAATCAGAAGCTCCAGTAAAATGTATTTATATATAAAAGTTACAATCCAAAGAAAAAAGAAAATAAAAGATGTGGTGGAGAGATAAAAAAAATTGAATTGTAAAATCAAATCAAAATATTTGTTTTTGAAGCCAAGGATGGTCATATTTGAGTGTCTATGGAGTGATTTAAATTATTGGCACATAATTAGACATAATTTTCTAGTGACAACAATACAGAAATTATATTGTTCATACTCTTTATCAATCTAGGGATATATAATGAAAAGTAAGTTTTGAAGGCAAAACATAAAATAACTCTAAAAATCTTGAAAATGCTACGTTAAAATTATTATTGCTAGAATCTGGAAAGATTGGGAGGAAAAATTACTCTCAGTCCAGGCCTGAGATTCTGTTAGAAGTTGATGGAAATAGATATAAAATGTTATGTTGATTTTATGATTGAGACAATAATCAGTGATTAAGTGATTGAAAGGAATCAAAGGAGTCAATGATATAAATAAATAATATTCAGGAGGGGAGAGAAGTGGATAGAATAAACGTATTTTTTTTTATGTTTTATAGGAAGGAGCCAGTGCAAATTTTCTTACAATGATAAATGGAGAAATGGGTGGAGCATGTTATAAAAGAAAAAGAATATGCCTTTGAGGAGTTGAACTTGGGTAGACAAGGAAGGTTTTGTAAAGATCTATGTTATTTGTCCATGAAACTTACTCATTTTTACTCTGTGCATGCAAAAGATGATCAACTCTTCATCCTCTACTTGGTATCAGGCAACTAGTTCAGGCCAGTGGGAAGGGAATAGAAGTAAGTCTTCAGCCTATGAACAGCTCCTCAGTTACCTTTTTTTTCCCATTTTCTCCTGTCTACAGTAAGAACCACTTAAAGTAGGGCTGCCTACTGCAGAAGCTCTTGTAGGAATGTCCACATCAGTTTGAAAGAATACACATTTCATGTGTTAAGCTGCAGAAATTTGGAATCCGTATTTTATACCAGCTCGATATAATTGCACTAAATAATTAAGATAAGAAAACTATCTTGTGATGAACTCTTCTAAGTGCAAATGATGTACTATCATGTGTGTCTATCACTCTGATGAAAATCGTTTTAAAAATGTGAGAGAAAACAAAAGTAAGAAGCCTTTGCTCTTGTTTTACTGAGGGTTAAAGTTGCATGCAGTGCAATTTTTACAATATTATTATATCTATCATACCAGGTTTCAGAATTACACTATATTGAAAGCTTAGGATTTCAATGTCTTTGAAAATTATAAAATCCATATTTCTAAAGGAAATGAAAAGGCTAACTTGAAAAGATATATGTACGCCATGTTTACTGCAGTATTATTTACAATAGCCAAGACCTGGAATCAACCTCAGTATCCACCAATGGAAGCATGGATAAAGAAAATGTGGTATGTATACAAAAAAGAATAGCATTCAGCCATAAAAAGGAAGGAAATCTTGCCATTTATGGTAACATGGATGGATCTTGTGGGCATTATGCTAAGTGAAATAAGTCAGCTGGACAAGACAAATACCATATTATCTCACTTATAAAAACAAAACAGAGCTTATAGATACAGAGAGCAGATCAGTGATTATCAAAGGCAGAAGTAAGAGAGTAGGTGAAGTGGGTAGTGATAGTCAAAGATAACAAACTTCTAGAAACAAAATAAATGAGACCTGGAGATGTATGGTACAGCATGATGACTATAGTTAATAACACTGTATTGTATATATGAAAGCACTAAGTGTGTAGATATTAAAATTCTCATCACAAGAAAAATATTTGTAATTATGTATGGTGATGGAATTTAGACTTATTGTGGTGATCATTTCACAATATATGCAAATATTGAATCATTATCTTATACAACTTAAACTAATGTTGTAAGTCAACAAAAATAAAACAAAAATAAATGACAGTGTATATGTGTGTACATTTACATTTACTAAAGTGTTATAAAATAACTAAATAACATGCATACTCACAAGTGAGTATCTTCACAAGAAATAAGATAAAGCCATTTATTTGGCAAAAATGGCATTTAGTAAAAAGAACCAAAAAATCAATATAGAGCTCAAACAACCCTCAAAAAATGGAGAACACAGTATGGGTGCTCACTGAGGAACTTCTAAAAAAATGCATGCAGTAATTTAAACCTAATGGACTATAAGAATGCTACCAAACTGTTTTATTAATGCAGAAGACTGAGGAGGAAAATGTTTTTGAGTACATATTTACAAACCATAAAATGATTACTAATTATTTTGCATTGCACTCTGGCATATTAGTAAGCCTACTTTGATATTTATGAAATATTTTAGCCTCCTACCATCCCATCATAATTTAACCTTTTTAAAAAGAAGTGCTACCCCAGACTACTTTGTTTGCAAAGTGTAAACGCATCAAGAGTGCATGAGTCAGAATCTCTTGCATGGTAAACTAATACAAATTTAGTGGCTTAAAGTAGAATCATTTTATTTAGCCCATCATTCAGTGGCTCAGCTGTGTGATTCTTCTGAGGCTGCTGAGCTGATCTGTGCTGGGTTCTCCCATGCATCTGTTACCAGCTGATGAGTCACCTCGCTGCTCCATGTTCTGGGATGGTCTTATTCATGTGTTTGGCTGGTGGCAGCCTGATGGAACAGGGAGGTATGCTGGTACAACACATCTCTGCTTCTCGTGGTTCCTTGTCACCCAGTAGGCTAGCCTGGGCTTCTTCCTCTGGTATTTCATGGTTGTGTCAGAATTTCAAAGGGCAGCAAAAAAGCATGTGTTAATGTGCAGACACTTAACAATCTAACAGATATGGCAACTTTTGAAAAACTAAATGTCAGAGTTTATGCTTCATATAGGTATATGGATTTCTATTTGTGTATTTGTACAAGTGTTATATACATGCACTGCTATACATACACAAAACATATATGCATAAACATACACTTCAGGCTTTTTTTAAAAGCATAAATTGATTATGGAGTCTTCTCTTTTAGGTTGCCTTCATGGATCATCACTCAGTCCCCAGAAATCATACAGTTCTGGGATTCAGCCTGTTCAGGGCTTAGGAAACATATTATTCTCTATCCAGAGACAGTTCTTTACATAGTCCATGAATATCTGTTGAGCACCTATAAAGTGTTAGCAATATTCTGTACACTAGATATTTAGCATTGATATAAACAGGTAAAGTCTGTGAACCTATGGAACTAAATTTTTAACACAAACAAGGAAAAGAGAAGTAAAAACAAATAAATTGAGAAAGTGTTTTTCAGAGTTTGCTGTGCAGATTCTGGCTTAGTGAATGCCAACTTATTCTAAGGTAATAAATACATAGGCATTCATTTGCTGATATTTGATTACAAGTACTTTCCTATGGCACCATATTTTCCTTTTTAGAACTACTTCTCTCATAAAGATATGATTCGAATTTTCTGTAGTTCGACTTCAGTACTTGTGTGCTGAGAAGTTATTAGAGTGAAATGTATTAAGTAATTGAGAATTCTGAGGTAGTCGCAAGGATCTCTTTCTTCCTATAATAATACTATGACACCCATGTCTTGTAATAGCAATATACCCTTATATAGTAAAAAAACATTCTTGTCCTCATAAATATTTTAGCATAGTTATATTTAAATGTCTTGGTCTCTCTGTGTAGACCAGACAGTTCAAATTTATAGTTACTATACCAGTTGTTAGTTTACATAATTACAGTGCTTTTACGAGTGCATTTCTGAAGATCTTAATTTTTTTTATTTAAATACAAAAGATACTTGGTTTAAAGTATTTATGACAGTGATCATTAAAATAAATATGTTTAATTTCTGGTAAGCATAAAATAAACACCTCACCTTTATTTAAAATATCTAAATCTCACAAGCAACCAACATGCCTTTCAGCAGGTGAATTGCTAAACAAATTGTAGTGTATCCACCCAATGGAAATATTATTCAGGAATAAAAAGAAATGAGCTACCAAGCCACTAAAATGCATGGAGGAAATTTAATATATATTAAATACTCTATAAAGTAGCTTTCTAAAAAAAATAAATACTATGGGATTACACCCTTATGATATTTTTAAAAAGGCAAAAGACAGTGAAAAAGCCTCAGTGGTTTCCAGTGGGTTGGGGACTGGGAGATGGAAAACAGGGCACTTTTAAGGCAGTGATACTGTTCTGAATGACACTGTAATGGTGGATGTATGTCCTTATGCATTTATCAAAACCTATGGAACACACAATCCAAAGAGTACCTAGTAGAACTTGAACTTTAGTTAGTAAAATTGTATTAATATTGGCTCATGAAGTATAACAAATGTACCTCACTGATGCAAATGTTAAAAAGAAGAATTTCTTCTGTGTGTGTGTGTGTGTGTGTGTGTGTGTGTGTGTGTGTACTCTGCTCATTTTGGGGGGGGTAATTTGTAAGTATTCTACAAAATAGAGTTTATTAATTTAAAAATGACCAACATTTCTGGGGTGCCTGTGTGGTTCAGTTGGTTAAACTCCAATTTTGGCTCAGGTCATAATCTCATGGTTCATGATAACTGACAGCTCAGAGGCTGGAGCCTGCTTCGGATTCTGAGTCTCCCTCTCTCTGCCCCTCCTCTGCTCAGGCTCTGTCTCTGTCTCTCAAAAATAAATAAACATTAAAAAAATGACCAACATTTCTCTAACATAAGTCACTAGGTAAGCAAAATAACACACAAATAAACAAACATTGTAGTCAAGGGAAAGGGATTCTGTTATGAAGGAAATATAATGGCTCCTAATTTCTTCAGAGTATACAGAGTAATTTACTTGTATCTCAATTAGAAAAGCATAATTCTTGCTAAAAGGATTAGGTCATAAACTCCCTTCACCTCAGTGCACAAGATATTGCATCGCAGAGAGGAAGACAGGGAGTTTGATCAAAACTACTATTACTAGAACATTGCTAACAGTTCTACTGGCACTGATGATGATGATGATTATGATGATGATGTTATCAACATTAGTTTACCTTTTAGTACATGAAAGATCCTTTATAAGCCTATTTTTTTATGTTTATTTTATATTTTTGAGAGAGAGAGCATAAGTGGCAGAGAGAGAGGGACAGAGGATCCAAAAAGGAAGCAGGCTTTGTGCTGACAACAGCTAGCCTCATGTAGGGCTCCAACTCACGAACTGTGAGATCACATAACCTGAGCTGAAATCGGTTGATCAACCAACTGAGCCACCTACTCATTCCTGAGTCTGTTTCATAACTAACCTCATTTTATCCTAACAACTCTGGGGTGAAAATTCCTTGATTACAAGGGGATGAAAGAAAACACAGAACCTGAAAACAAATACTCTGTTTATAGAGCCAGAAATTGTAATAGATAGGGTAGTAATCCAGTGTCTTCATTAAACATAGAGGAAACCCATCAGCAGAGTTTGGCAAGAAAAATAACAAAAGTATGCTTAAAAACTGAATGTGTCTTAGCCGTACTACAGTAAGAATTTTAATATATACTTTGTAAGAAATGAATTTTTAGTTGATATTGTATTATTACAAACCATAATATGTTAATTATATTGACTAATAATTTCCTTGCTTCAAAGGGAATATTTAATATGTATCTATATTTTACCATGTCCTTTATTTAAATGTATATGAATACTGACAAATATTATATATATACATATGCATTAATCTATAGATGGAAGTACATATCCATATACACATGCATACCTACATGCATGGTTACAAATGCACAATATTCAGAAATGCTCTAATTCTTATCATATAATGTTTTAAAGTATTCTCAGTAAATAGCTGTATGATTTACACTATTCTCACTATTGTCAAAATTCAGGACCCCAAAATAGGACTATCGCTTAATAATTATTATTATAAATATCTCTTTAACTTAATTTTCTTAATTCTCTTTGGAATGCTAAGCAGTGCATGAACAGAACAAACATTCTAACAAAAAGTATGATATATATTAAAAACCCATTAGTTACACTTCAGCTGATTTTTTTTTTCTGAAGGATAAAATCTCAGACACTGTAATATAAACATTGACTCTCACTTTACAGTTATTTCTAATATGTTGAATTATGTTTTTCCAATGTGTAATTGGTGAGAACATAGGTGAATATCTTTAAGATTTTATTGTCTCTGCACTCATCTCCTAAATAGGTTCGATTATTGCTTATTATTTTAAATAACTAATATTATTGATCATTGCTTTTACCTAAAATAAAATTCTACCATGTGTATTTCTGTGTGTGTGTGTGTGTGTGAATGTGGTATAGTTATTTGGCAAACTGTATTTGCTTAAGATAAAATACTAATAATAGTAATAATAAACTTATCTATGTACCGATCTCCAATTTGCTATCAATTACTAACAGCATGTGGCTTGTATGTTTCTGTTTCAAGTATTAAAATGTCTTTATAAAATAATGAATAATGGTTGCCTAGCATTTCAACTAATCATGAAAACTATTATTCTCATCTTTAAAAAGTGTTTTAATACTATAACATTTGTAGCCATCCTCTTTGAATTGTAATATGTTTTTAATTTCTAGAAAGTACCAAAAAAAAAAGTGTTAGCTCTTAGAGGAAATATATATGCTGATAAATTAGCATCTTCAAACTTCTCATACAATTGTATATTCCTAAATTATGTCTGCTTCAAAATTATAGCTGCAAGTAATAAATGTAAAGAAAAATATTAGAACATTTCCAGTTCTAAGATATATCANCAACTAATCATGAAAACTATTATTCTCATCTTTAAAAAGTGTTTTAATACTATAACATTTGTAGCCATCCTTTCTGAATTGTAATATGTTTTTAATCTCTAGAAAGTACCAAAAAAAAAAAGTGTTAGCTCTTAGAGGAAATATATATGCTGATAAATTAGCATCTTCAAACTTCTCATACAATTGTATATTCCTAAATTATGTCTGCTTCAAAATTATAGCTGCAAGTAATAAATGTAAAGAAAAATATTAGAACATTTCCAGTTCTAAGATATATCATTTAAATGGGATTTCTGTTCTGTAAATTGAATCAAACCATTTACAGAGTAGTGCTTTCATACTTTTCTTGATGGATGTGGATGAATTCTTTATCATTGTTGCTATCATACCATAGTAGAGAAATCTAAACAGATAGATACAATTTTCACTAAGAACAAGATCAATTTCACTTTTTGGCAGTTTCTAAATTGTGTTTGTCAATTGTTAGTGAAATTATGGAGATAGATGATCGCTGGTCCTGACCTTTCATTACTCCAAGGCCATGGTGTAAAGGAACAGGTTGCTGCCGTAAAGTTTTCTTGCTTTGTTTCAATTTACAGGATCTCAAGGTTATTCCTCATAGCACAGAATGAGATAACTGTCTGGAAAAGCTTATGGAATTTCCACTATTACATTTTAGATACCAGATCTAACTTCTAGATTTTTACAAATCTGCTTATCCTGTTGTACCTACTTATAAGTCAGTTTGTTTAATTATGCATCTGTATATTGAGATCTTTTAAATATAACTTTACCTGTCCTATTAACTTATTACACTTACTTATTGAATTTACTTAGTTATGAATGAAATTTCCTCTCTATGCAATATCTAAGTGTGCCTTTTTTTTTGGTAAAGTGTTTCAAGCTTAAATTTTTGGCAGGAAAAAGTACTTCCAGATAAATTATATCCCCAAATTATTAACTTTCTTTTATGCAGATTTATTTTAAAATCAGGAATTAATTAAAAAGTAATCAAATGGTGACCCTGAAACAACTCTAGACTCTTCTGTGACATCCTTGATTTTGAGTGACAGTACAGCTGTGAAATATAACATGTAATGTGATCTCTATTGCTGAAATAAATCCAATATGTGTGCACTGGTATCATCCAGTTATCTGTAGGATGGAAAAATAAATAAGCTGCTACTTATTTAACGAATTCATACATGTGGGCTTACTGTTTAATTCTGAGAGCAACACATAATCACCATTTTCTCCGCCCATCCACAGCACACACACACACACACACACCCCGCCACCACTGCCAAACACACACATACACACTCTGAGGAAGCCTATTTTGAAGAAAATTCTTTATACCTTTCAATGAATAGTTTATACTTATGAATCACTTACTAGGAAAATTGATGTATCTGCAATGCCAGAATTCTCCATCTACACTGGAAAGACAGACAAGCTGACTATAATTTGAAGTTTGACGATTATTGTAGAAGGACCCTAATTCTTCCGAAGTATTTTCTCTTTTATGTTGAAATCATTAGTTATTATTTAAACTAAGGTATTCTCATCCCAAGAACTTTCTATTAAATTTGAATAACCATAGATAGTAATATTTATTTCCATTTATTTTCATCATTAAGACAGATTTAATATCAGGTATTTTAATATTTTAATATTCACCAGGAATCAAAGTTCAGTGTTCTAAAGAATATAACATAGGACCATAGGACCATACTTGAGTGTAAGAAAGTTCCACTTCCTTATGGCCACTGTATAACAGCCATTGGGAAGAATAAGAACTACCATGGCTTCCTTAAAAGCTGTTTGGACAGGTGGTAACTATATAAGGTTGAGGCTTCATCTTTCTTATCTAATAGTTTTCTTTGTTAATACTTTATTATTTCTATACACATTTTTTTTGTGTTGTAGTTTTATATCATTATATTGGTGTCCAAACCTTAAGCTTTAAATGCTATTTACTTTGGGTCTAGTGTCATAGCAAATAGAAAAAATGAGAAATTTCCCCCAATATGATGGAAGAGAATACAGCAATTTTTTTTTAATCCAGATAAACTCCAAACTGTGAATACCTGTGTTTTTCATACCTATTCAGCTAATTGAAGCTCCTACTCTTTCATATACTGTGAAAAGCTAGTAAGATTTTTTTTTTTTTTGCTCTTGTTCATGGCTACTATAATAGCCGCAAGAGAAATGTTCATCATATGGCTATTATAATATATATATATTACACACTATATATATATATACACACACACTATATTGTGTGTGTGTGTGTGTGTGTACACACAATATTGTATAGATAGCCATTTCAATCAAATTCTTTGGGGGCAGTGATTCTATTATTATTATTACTGCTAATAATAAATTATTTTAAATATATCATGTGTTTTGTGTTTTGGCCTATTCTGTCCTATAAGCCATAGAGTATTGGAAACCAGATCTATTTGCTCTGTTATCATATCTGTCTTACGTAAAAATCAGAAATGTTAATTTTACTGTTTATTGCTTAATAAAAATGCATACACCAAATGAATGGGAAGACTTTTGAAAACTTTCAGTCGATGTTTGTCTTCTATAGAACTATAGCTATACAGATGCAAAGATTGTTTTCTATTTAATTGTCAAAATTATTCTTTGATGTTTCCACAACCAAAGAAGCCAGAATATTTTATCCTCACTCTAAAAATATGCTGAATAAAGAAATCTATGTTAATGCAATTGGCTTCTCATCATAATTTTAAAAATCTAGTATGTGTTTAAAACAAGCAGTTGTGTTTTACTCTTTTTAATTTATGCTTCTAGTTTTTACTTACATGTAAGTTTTTTTTTTCTATTTAGACTTTGTATTCTTATTTTTTCCATCTATCTGTAATGGAAAGCAAAACATATTGTGCAGTTTTCATAATTTTGTTATGACTCCTTTACACTATCTTTTTAAAAAATGGAGACAAAAATATTTTTAAAATGTGGCAAAGGGAAATAGGGATGATATGACAACAGATAAAGTGAAAGCTGGATGATTTGCTTGAATGACTTTACATATATCATCACACTAAGAAGACTGTAGTGTGTGGCCATTAACAAAACTGAACCTAATATGTAATTGCATTATGCTATGTTTACTTCTTGTATCTAGCCTCTTTTGCTCAACATTATATTTACAAGTTCATTCATGTTGATGTAGTAATAGTTCATTCTTTTTATTTTCTTAACATTTTATTTTGAAATAATTACAAATTCAAAATAAGTTTCAAAAAGAGTATGGTAATGTTTCTTGTACCTCAGTTAAGTTTTTTACATCATATAATATTGAGGCCCAAATCAATCAGTCATTATAAGACATTATATTTATTCCTCCATTTATGTGCAAACATAAAAATCTAAGAATGTGTCAATATTAGAAAGTCTCTCAAGATATCTCAACACAATTCCAAATTCCAAAATTAATGGAAAATAACCATACAATTGTACAATAAATTAAGGGAAAAAAGCCTTTATAATATTATATTGATTACAATTAATTTTTATGTAAACCTGAAGTAAATGGGAATTTATATTTCAAATACAATTTATTAGTTAAAATCTCTGGTTAATAAATAACAATCATGAGAAACTTCTTGGGTTACCATTAAAGTGGTGGATATTTACTGTCACTTTCGCTATATTTTATTCTACTGGAGTTTTGAGTATCTCAATAAATACAGAAATATCACTTAAAAATTATCTATTCATGACCAGGGGACTTTACAAAATAGGAATAAAAGGAAACTTTATTTTCTTTTTTTTAAATGTTTTATTTATTTTTGAGAGAGAGATAGAGACAGTGTGAGCAGGGTAGGGTCAGAGTGAAAGGGAGACACAGAATCTGAAGACAGGCTCCAGGCTCTGAGCTAGCTGTCAGCACAGAACCTGGCGCGGGGCTCAAACCCACGATTCGTTAGATCATGACCTGAGCCGAAGTCAGACACTTACCCGACTGAACCACCCAGGTGCCCCAAGGAAACTTTATTTTCTTAACAAGGCAATAAACACAAGAAATCCAGAACTCTTACATGAAAATATTGCTAAATATGACTTCATAAAAAATGAGAAAAAATTCAGCAAAAATACCTTAAACTAAAAACAAAGTAACTAACAGGATTAGTAACTTCTATGCTTAACACTCATTCAAATGTTTTGATTTTTTCAAAGGTTTTTACACACCAATGAGCAACATTGTTTTAAAATTATGCATCAATAATTTTACGTAAAATAAAGTTATCACATATATGACACTTAATTGAATTTGGTAATAAGCAAATATAAATTAAAATAACAATGAGATGTCATTTGATAAATGTCAAGAGAGCAAAACCAAATAATTTATAATACACATAGCCTGAGAGATTATGAGGAAGTCTGAACTCTCATATGCTCTTTTTTGATATTCTGAATTGCCTCTACAGATTTTTAGGACTTAGGAGTGGGGAAAGTGGCCAATCTTTGGCCATTTTTAAAATACACATTTGCTGGGGCGCCTGGGTGGCTTAGTCGGTTAAGCGTCCGACTTTCGCTTAGGTCATGATCTCGCGGTTCGTGGGTTCATGCTCCGTGTCAGGCTCTGTGCTGACTGGCAGGTCAGAGCCTGGAGCCTATTTCGGAGTCTGTGTCTCCCTCTCTCTCTGACCCTCCCCTGTTCACGCTGTCTCTCTCTCTCTCCTAGAAATAAATAAAAATATTTAAAAAAAAATACACATTTGCTATATTTCACCAGCTGCATCTCTAGGAATTTACCTTATACATATATTGACATGCAAAGGTAAATAATAAATGGTCATGTACTACATTTAAAAAACCAGTCTCTGTTATTGTAAATATATTTGTATCATCAAATGACTACAACCAAAATTTGTTCACATTAAAATGTTGTGTATCGGGGCACCTGGGTGGCTCAGTCGCTTTAGCATCAGACTTCAGCTCAGGTCATGATCTCATGGTTCGTGGGTTCAAGCCCCACATCAAGCTCTGTGCTGACAGCTCAGAGCCTGGAGCCTCTTTCAGATTCTGTGTCTCCTTCTCTCTCTGCCCCTCCCCTGCTCAAACTCTGTCTCTCTGCTGGGAGCCGCACCGGCCTCGCTGGATGACAGTCACATCGAGTAAATGGCAGTGTTTGCACAGCTCCTGCCATGAGAAACGAAAACTGGTATCTCCTGCTGCTGCTACTGGCTCATGTTGGAAATGAGGCTGCTGGTATTGACCAGGCCTCAAAATATTCCAGATCAGACTGATATTCCCCACAGATTCCTCATAAGGAAAGCATATTCCTGCCTTTTCAAAAGAGACTTCAGATGAAAGCATTGTGGATGATTGTCAAAAGGCTCTTCCTATGGGCCTTGCAGATCCAAGGCTTACACAATAAAGGGGGTTAAGAACACAAGAGTTACAATTGAGCATTGACCTGAGACAAAGAGCCTAATTTAGAGTTAAGGACAGATATCCACCCCCACCCAGCTATTTCTGCTTGGAGTACAAGCCCCCCAACGCATTTGTGATCAGTATTCAAAGTGATTTATTCTGGCCTTGAATATGCTGATTGCTCCCTATGAAGAAACTTCTTTTGTGATAATGGGAGCAAACATTCTGTTTCCTGAAAGACCTGTTTTTCTTAATACTGCTCCTTAAACAAACAAGCTATTGACCCCTGCTCACAAAGAACTAACTTCACCCATTTGATGCTAAAAACATTGTCGTGTATGCTAAAGATGCCTTCCTTCCCCATAGGATAAGCATCTTAATCACCTACCTCAATGACTATTGATAAAGTCAATTATGCATGAGTCTTCTACAAACCTATGATCTGGGAATATCTTACATATCAAAGAAATTTGTCATCAGAAATCACTGTCTAAGGCAAATGCCACTTCTGTGCCATTCCCCAAACACTTATTATAAAATAAAGTCGAGTCCCAGTCAGAGCGGAGATGCCTGCCTGGTGACCAGAAAGACTCTCATGGCCTCTCTCATCCCTCCCTCGCCAGCATGGCCCATCCTTCAGGGACCCCTGGACCCGGCCAGAGATGGCCTCTGGCATCTCTCAAAAATGAATACATGTAAAAAAAAAATTTTTTTTTAAGTTGTACATCATCATGATCCACTATATTATAAACATAGTAAAGCCAGTGAGGAGAAATAAAAATAAGTATATGTAATTCACTCATGTTTTAGCGATGTCTAATGATCCCATCAAATTCTCCCCCTTGTTAATCCATTAGTTTACTGGTAATCCTCTAATAGAATATTAAATGTTCATAACTAATCAGTGCTTTATTAGAGGGAAACTAAACTTAATAATCACCTCTAGAAGGGTAAAAAGACATGCTGAAAATCTTTAGGTCTTAAAACTTTCAGTTATATTCAATATAATGTATATGTAAATTAGTTTTCTGTTTACCAGAGTTATATGATTACATCAATGTCAGTGATCCAAAACTACCAAATCACCTGCCTAGACAAACATAAGATAAGCTCTGTCAAATGAATGAGCTGAAAATTAGTATCATTTCACTTAACATATCTAGATAAATCCATTTATGATTTACTTTGGAAACACACTGCCTTGTTTATTTTTGCAAAAGCTGCAAACTATAAACCATATAGCTAACTGCATCATTGTTACTGAAATGTGTAAAATAACATATTAAGCTTTTTTAAAAAAGTTATAATTGAAGGGTAAAAGCACTATAAAGCTTTTCTATTTCGAATGAATCTAAATATTACCAAGAGATATTTTTTCTTTACAATGCTTTTAATCACCTTCAACCAAGACTTTTACAGAACTATGTGTTCTCTTACAATTATTGTTTCATAGCAAAAAATAATCATTTTAAGGTTTTAGGAAAGTTCTTTATTTAAATCTCTAATCTTTTAAAAATATCTGTTGGTACATCATTTCACTCCAATTTTCAACAATTGAAAGACTCTTTAATGACAATGAAGTGTTTCTATGAGCGTTTATTTATCTCTTATTTATAGGATTGTTTAAGGCATCTTTTATCAAAACAAAGGACATACATGTGTTTCAGTGCATTTTTTAATTGCTCTTTTTCTTTAAAACTGATTCTTTGGCACTTACAATAATTATCATCCTTTCCTCTGTGGGGTTTCTATTATTCTCTGAGTCCTGGCACTGTCCAACTGCCTTGATAATTACTGTTCCTGAGTACTGCGATTATGTTTCTTGATTTAAGAGAGTATTTTTTTTTCATCACAACAGACTGTCTAAATAAAACTGAAAGAAAATTAATTACCTTCTCAGTGTCTCCACTTATGCTCTAAGTACCTAGCTATCTATGTATCTAGGTATAGATAATTTCATATTTGGAAAGTAATTTAAAATATAAAATGTTTCATTATCCAAGAGTAGTTGATCTTATGGCTAAGCATAGTGGACTCTGCATTAAAATAGTTTTAAAGTAATTATGCACTTGGTCAATTTGGTGTCAGTTGGATTAAATCAACCAAGAGTTGAAGAGTGGATAAATAATGGTAGAATGAGTAGCTCTTTACTTATGAAATTTATAGAAAAGAAATTCTGAACTAAGTATTTGATCAGAATAAAGGTAATAGCATACTATTCCTTCATCTAGTTTATAATTGAAGGAGTTTATGTTTTCTAATTATATTGGTTAGAAGAAATGCTCATGTTTATCTTTCTAATTTAATCATCTCTGTAGAAAACATTAGTGTTTCCACACTCATAGGAACTGATGGCTTGAATTTCTGTCTTGTTCACATTATAATTTTATTATTTGCGCTATGACAGTAGCCCAATGTTTATTAACTTCACTAGAACTTCAGAGTTGGATGCAGGCTCTTGACTCAATAGTCTGTTTTCCAGAAGTCTTCATACAAACATCTTTTTTTTATTAGATAATTAAGTAATATTAATAGAGAATATATATGTATGACACAAATGCCAAGAAACAGAAGGATGTAATGCGAAAAATAAGTTTTCTTTACATCCCTGTCACTCTGATGTAATTCCTTTCTGTGGAAACATCCAGTTATAAGTTTCTTCTTCCTTTTTCTAGAGATACTCTATGTAAATAGCTAGATAGAAATTCTCTCTTTCTCCGTATATATGTTAGCATTACATGCAGGTATATATTTAATAAATAAATATGCATGAATTTTACATAGAAGATACCTTAATTATATATTCTCTTCCACACTTACTTAAATTAAAAATCTGTCATGTGGGGCACCTGGGTGGCTTGGTCAGTTAAGCGTCCGACTTCGGCTCAGGTCATGATCTCGCAGTTTGTGGGTTCGAGCCCTGCGTTGGGCTCTGTGCTGACAACTAGCTCAGAGCCTGGAGCCTGTCTTCAGATTCTGTGTCTCCCTCTCTCTCTGACCCTCCCCTGCTCACACTGTCAATCTCTCTCTCTCTGTCAGAAATAAAAACATTAATTTTTTTTGAAAAAATCTGTCATGTAATTACTGTTGAAATAGTACCTATAGCACTAAAGCTGCATTTAGAAATCAACAGGCTCTTCAGTCTGTGACTCCCTCTCTCTCTGACCCTCCCCTGCTCACGCTGTCTCTCTCTCTCTCTCCTAGAAATAAATAAAAATATAAAAAAAAAAAAAAAAGAAATCAACAGGCTCCACTGACCTTAAGCTAGATGCTTGCTATTTGATTACATGTCCTGTTTGTATACATTAGACTTTGTTCAGGTGATCAGTGGATCCCTTTTCAGTGTAGGTATTCTATATATAATGATAGGAATCAAAATTGTATCTATTATCAGAATTATAAAAATCAGCATTCCTGGATCTCTTTATAAACTTGTAACTTGAAGAACTGCAACAAATTAACTTAAGCTTGCTCTTTGATTTTTGCAATGAATCATGTAAGATACAATAGTGATAACTGAATAGACTGTAAATAATTTATTCCCTACATGGCAGCAAACATTTTCAGAAATGTTTTTGTTTCTTTGTGTGGAATCACAATCTAAAAACCAACTTTAGTTTTTTGGCACACTGTTTTCCTACCAGAAACTGAATATGATGCATGTTTATATCCCTCGTATTATATTTATACAACCAAATCCTGATCTCGGTATACCTTTTATTGAGTAAATTGTTGCAATACACAACCCCTGTCACACATTGAATAATGGTCTAGAAACCCTGTCTTGATTAAATACCCATATCCTACATTTCAATTATATCGAGCTTTTAAAAAACAATTAAGCAATATTTTATAACCTAAATTTCTGTCATTTTTTGATGTAAAATATCAGTGACTACAAGGACACTGTTTTTCTTATAATTTCAGTTGTTTCAGAAATAGAGAAAGTGAATTGAGTTGTGTTTTGGGATATTCTACTTAAACCTTGTACAAAAGCAAGGCATGTATCAGATAAATGTAATATACCGTCTTTAATTATATAACCTTTTTCAAAATGTTTCTGCCTCTAACCACTTCCTTTGACTGAAATATAGTCATAAGGCAAACAAAAATCCCTTTGTAGCTTCTTGAATGAAATTTTATCACCTATCCCTATACATTTTGCAAAATCTGTTGGAGACTGGTGTGAACACTTTTTTAGGATATTCTGGTGCCCTCGGGTAAAACATCCAACTGTTAAATCCCAGTACCTTGATATACCACTCACTACAGTCCTCTTCTTAATAGGTCCCTCGGTTATCTGTCTGGGTATTTGACACCTAAACCACAGCATTCCAAACACCTAATAACAGGATACCCAAGTAATCCTCCAGAACTGGCTAGTCAACTTGCTTACTGTCAGTAATTTCCCCTTATACGTCAGTAGTTTAATGGTAGGCCCATTCTGAATGGGCAGTCTTTGAATCTCGCCACCACTATTTGCCTCCGTGCAAATTACTTAACTGCAATGTAAATCAGTTTCTGTTACCTTTAAGGTTGGGGATGATCAAATTTTAATAGCACTAAGCTGTTGTTCATGCAATGAATCTATCCAGTCATTTCATATAAATAATTTCCAGGATTTTATTCTTGGTTCTTTTGCCTTACTGAGTCTGTTTAAATTAAATGACTTCACATTTCACAAAGAATAAGCTATGTACTTGTGGTTGATTTGGGAATGTGAAATAATTCTTAGTTTGTCTCCTGGTTTCCTTTTTTAATTCCTACTAGGTCACATTTGTGTGTTCACCTTATATTATAGCTACACTAAGCATTTTTCAAAGCTTTTCCACATCTCTAGTCAGTGTGCCCTAGAATGTTCACTTTCTTTCTGAAAATCCTAAAATCATTCTTCATTTACCAGCTGAAGCATATTAGGAGCAAAACTTCTACAGATTCACTTTAGTGAATCTGCAAACTTCCCCACTATCCACCCACATTTATTGTTTCTGTTTTTAATATTTAAAATATTTTCCATTAAACCTGTTATTCATATACAACATAATAAAGAAAACTAGAAAATTTATAAGTGCACAGCCTGTTGAATCATCACACCTATGTAATAACCAGTCAGGCCAAGAAGTAGACAAATACCAAGACACATTAGATATCCATTTCCCTACTCTTACCTCAAGTCTGTGAGTATAGCAGCTTATCTGAACAGTTTATCCCTTTAAAAAATATATAGTTTAGTTTCTTCCTATTTCTAAAATTTGTAGCTAAGTTATGATTCCCACCCATTCATTTTTCAAATTGCTAGTACCTCTACCAAGAACTTTCCCAAATATTTATCTCAAATTCTTTTTCATGTTTTAGAAGGATATATTAACAAGTAACCCAGAAAAATATGATATTGTTGTACTTCCTTAGTCACCTTGATTTGTATATGTAGTATTCTCTGCAATTAACCTTAAGACCCTTTAGTTTAGCAGAAGTACTTTGTTGGGTTTTGAAAGACTCGGGAATTTCTACCCTTAGGAATGACAGCCTAGATAATGACAGCCCAACTACAAATATGAAAGAAAATGGTGTTGTGTAATTAAACTAAAAGGTTATATTTAAAGTTTTGTTAGAGAGGCTAAAAGGTCAGAGAGCTGGTGACTTCTTCAAGATTACCAATTGGTTCTGTAGCTATTTTCTTGATTGTTTGCTAATAAATGTTTGTGGGTGTGACAGATTTCAGAGTGAATTCACTTTCCTTGTATCATACTGTCTGATAGCATGATTGCAAGAAGTAGGTGTAAGGACACAAGTCTAAACGTCTAAACCAAACTGACTCCATGACAGGCTTTAAGTTTCCCGTCTAAACTAGAAGGCCTAAATTTCAGCTTCCCTGAAACTATCAGGTAGTTACACATTGCCCAAGGCAGGAGAAACCACCCTTGCAACACCCAATCAGGAAAGGCCAGCGACCACCCTGCACAATACTAAGGGAGAGGCCTGGAGATAGAAACTATAGATAGGACCCTGTTACCTAATGTTAAAGTTAACCTGTTAGTCGCCGAACAAGACCCTAGGCTCCCTCTGTGATTGGTTGAATTTAAAGGTACTCTAAATGTTGTAATTGGATCCCGCCAAAAGTAAGTATACTCTAGACAATGTGTATGGTCAAACCTGCTGTCAATGATGTTGAATAATTATGATTGGATCACTGTTCCCATGTCACAACTTCTGTAACTCCCCCATCACAAACCCCATAAAAACCCTACTCTGCCTTTGTTTGGGGCTCTCAGCACGGATCCACTGCATTGGTGAAGTCTGTGAGCCCCAACTTGAGCCCATAATGAAGCCCTTTGCCTTTGCATGCGTGACTCGGTCTCCCCGGTGGTCTCTGGTCGGTGAGGATACTGCGATCTGGGTATAACAGTAGGCTTGTAATAAGATTTTTTAAATATCCATTAAAAGGGAACAACTCTTACTTAGGTCAATCCACAACAGCACATCAAGCCAATCTTTGTTTATCAAGCTTTACCCTCCTCTCCCCTCTTGCCCTGATGTGTCCTTACTAATAGGAAGGTTATTTTTCTTAAAGATCTCGAATTGACCACAATTCCAGGACTTACTTTATATCCAACTAAGGTTAACTCTGCTCCCAAATATCAGAGAGAAAACGTGGGGTTTCACCATTCTGACACAGGTCCTGCTTCTCAGTGACTTGAGTTGCCTGCTGGTAAACTAGACCTGTACTTTGTCATGGACATTCGTCCCCTGCTAATGTGATGTTCTGCTTGTTTCAAATCACTAGGCACACAGCAGCCCATACACATTTAACCCATCATCCTTATATTTCCCCCAAACACTATAGTCATCCTTACCCAGATTCTCAGGAAATTCAGTCTTTTGTATTGATCAGGAGTCAATCATCACCCGGAGGCTTATATCTTTCATGGTGTGCTCCTCTTATCTGTGTCTTTTCCTCCAAACCCTCCAGCCCATCAGAGGGTGCCTCAGATTTGAACAATGGAGTGGGAGGAGTCAGTGTCAAGCCTTATGTTCCCAGGAGGCTACTTGCTCTGCAGTGAACAGTTCCACTCCTACCCTTGTAATAGCTCTGCAGCCAGAAGACATTGTAATGAGCTCCCTTTGTGAGGACACAATAGGTCCTTTTACACCCTCACCCTGGCTATGTGTGCCTTCTGGCATAACATTTGCATGAATAAAAAAGGAAAATCATATATCTTCTTAGCAGATGATATGCAAAGATGATATGCCCCAAGGTGATGTGCCCCAAGGTGACTTTCTTGACTTTAGATATAAAAGGACAAAGGAAAACCTGACATAAAGTATAATCTCCTGAGAGCAATAAGGCAGGATAGTCTGTACCTATTCTTTTCCCATTTAAAATCATCCTGCATGTTGAGTGATTTATTTTCCCTCAAATTAGCTTTTTAAATACATCGATATAAATACTAAAATATATTTTTTGGAAATTATATTTTTATCATAGAGCTTATCTAAATGATATTATTTACTAAACTTTTAAAATGAATTATATACACATATATCAAAAATCAAGATTTTGAAGGAAAGAAAATGACTTTATTAGGTAACACCTAAAAGAATATTATGTATTATAGGTTTAAAATATTTACAGGTATTCAGCTTTTCTGTTTGTGTCTGCATGCATGCCAACACCCAAATATATCTGCATAAAAGATTATCTTAAACACTTATCAGTTATACCACTATTTGAACACTTTGAACATATTATAGAGAAAGATGTGCCTGTGCATTATTAATTTATCCACTTACATTGAAAACCCATTATTCAGCAAATTTTTTTGATTGTGTTACTACTTGTGGAGGAAAAACAAATTAGAGAGCCATGGTCTGACATATTTCAAAACTCTAAAAATGCTTTTTGAGGTATTCAAGCCTTGGTTTTATTCTGTAGATCAGTATTTTCATTCCTGGGTGGTCTCTGCATTGTCCATTACCTAGTTCTATAAGGACAGCCTGATCAATTCCAGGATTGTTTGTGGATATGCCTCTCAATTTTCCAGCTGAAGTTTTCAGCTATGTCCTAGCTCCAGTTAACAATTCTTTCAAAAGAGTATCTTTCTAGGAGGTAATTTCCAGTTTCTGTCATACCCATAGACATCAAGCTGTGTGGGTGCGCATTGGCCACAGAAAAATAGATCTCTTGTTTCTGATTTTCTCAGGGTTACAGTCTTCTCCATTGCCAATAACTAGGTTCTTACAATGTGCCATTTTTTAATGCAGTAACAACAGAAGTCACAGTTTCCCCACAATTTCCCTAGTTTATCTTGATATCCCAGGGTCTTCCTGGTTCAGAATTCATGTCACATTTTTCTCTCTACTGTTGTGAAATATTATTCAAAGTTATATTAACATATTAGGCTAGACTTGCATTGTATTTCCAGTTTCTGCTGTAGCGTATAATGCATATCCACAAAGCAGAGTTTTCATTTTAACACATGGCCAAACCTCAAAAAATACCATTAGAAACATTTTCTTCTTTTCCTGGGTATATTCACATTCCCCATAATTAAAAACTCCCTTTCAGGGTCTGCAATCGCTGATAAAATGCAATGTTCTTGGACCAAAGTAGTTTCAAAGTCTATACCATCTAGCATGATGGGAGAAGTATTAAACATAGTTGTCCTGAGAGTCACTTGTTGAACTGGCTAGAAACCAGGCTTCCAGGCTATGAGATTAGTAAGAAATGTAGAAACTTAGAGGTAAGATATAGGTACAATGTAAGGATAAGTAAAGTTATCTTTCTTCATTTCCAAAGAGCAAGCTGGTAGTTTTCCCTCACCAAGACTTCCTTCATGTTCCCCTCAACTTGATTCAATTTTATAGATAAGTTTCTTCCTAAGTTTAAGCTCCTTGCCTCATTTTTCTCTGAGCATTTACTTTAGGAGATTCACTAAGTAAATTCTTTCTCTACCCATTGAGATGGAAATCCCCTCCCAGCCTCCTGCAGGTGTTATAACCCAGGATTGTGTTTCTCAAGGAACTGGAGTTATCCCTTTGAAATGTAATTTTAAGAAAGATAGAGCCCCTGTCTCCAGGTCTCTGTGGGAGGGAGGAGCCTCACTCTGATAAATACCAATTAACAAGCATACATGGTCTAATCTCATTGACCTGCATCCCCAAAGTGTCATCTACTACTTTTTCACTAGCTGAACCCAGCACATCTAAAGTGTCCCACATTTTCTTTCAGCAGAGCTGAGTTCAATCCCTCCTTCCTATTATAATAATCTTGAGTAAAGTCTCTCTTTCTTAACTCAATCAGATATAATTTTTCTTTGGCATTCCCTTCCATTTTTTCTTAAAATGTTTCTTTGGAAACATGTGAAACTGAGTCCTTAACTCTGACCAGTGGAATAGAGATCTCTCTGGGGACTGAGTTTGTTTTCCAGGTTTTACAGTATAGAGATATCTCCCAGTTTGCCAACCAAATGACCTCTAGATATGTAAAAATGCACCACTGACATTAAATTAGTTCAGTGGTCTCTCAGGACATGTAAAGAAAACTGTTGGGAAGCATCGTTTGGGTCCCTCAAGAAGATCAGAGAATTTATTTTTTATTCAGCTGTACTGTATGAAGTTTCTGAGGTTTTATTCTAATGTTGTATTCCTTTCTGTGCCACTTTACATGCATGTTATTAATGTTTACTTAGGTAAAAAGAATAATGACTTCAAAAACATGCCCCAGTCCTAATCCCCAGAACCAGTGAATGTGTTAACACAGTAATAGGGATTTTGCATATGTGAATAAATTAAGAATTTGAGAAAAGGGTTGCCCAGATGTGCTTCTTATGATCACAAGAATCCTTGTAAGGCAAAGAAAAGAAAGGGGCAAAGGCAGAAAAGGAGATACATTTACAGCTGCAGAGGTTGGACTAATGAAAGTCAAGGAGTCCAGGCATGTGGGCAGCCTCTAGCGGAGGGAAAAGCCAGGAAACAGCTTTTCCCACTAGAGTCCACAACTTATGCAGCCCCGCAGACATCCTGATTTTAGGATTTCTGACATGCAGAGCTCGAGGAGTGCCTTTATACAGTTTAATCCACTAAGTATATGGTATCCTGTCACAGCAAAATAAGAAATGAATATATGCACTCAATAATAAATCGTGTTGGTGCAGAATCATTAGGTTGTCAGGATTGTTTTATTTTCCTGACAAGACAGAAATATTGGATGTATAATCATATGGTAAATGGAAAGAATAGTCTGCAAGCTCCAGTGATAGTTGTACTGAATGTTTGTCTACCCTCAATTTAGACGATGCAACTCTAACTCCCAAGATGATGATGTTAGTGGGTTAAGACTAGGAGAGGTGATTAACTCATGATTGGGATGACTGCCTTTATAAAAGAGATCCCAGAGAACTCTCTTACTTGTTCTTAAACTTTTTACTTATTTCTTTTTGAGAGACCGAGCATGAGTGGGGGAGGGACACAGAGAGAGGAAATGCAGAATTCTGGGCAGGCTCTAAGCTCCAAACTGTCAGCATAGATCCCGACACACGGCCAAGTCCTCGAAACCATGAGATTATGATCTGAGCCAAAGTCAGATGCTTAACCCACTGAGCCACTTAGGCACCCCACTCTCATTCTTTTTAATACCATGTAAGGACACAGTGAGAAGATTCACTTCTATGAATCAGGAAGTGCTCCTTCGCCAGACACTGACTCTGCTGGCACCTTGGCCTTGGGGTGGTCAGCCCACAGGGCTATGAGAAATATATTTTGTTGTTTTAGCCACCCAGTATATGATGCCTTTGTTCTANGAGTCCTCGAAACCATGAGATTATGACCTGAGCCAAAGTCAGATGCTTAACCCACTGAGCCACTTAGGCACCCCACTCTCATTCTTTTTAATACCATGTAAGGACACAGTGAGAAGATTCACTTCTATGAATCAGGAAGTGCTCCTTCGCCAGACACTGACTCTGCTGGCACCTTGGCCTTGGGGTGGTCAGCCCACAGGGCTATGAGAAATATATTTTGTTGTTTTAGCCACCCAGTATATGATGCCTTTGTTCTAGCAGCCTGAACTGACTAGAAGACTCGTGTTTCATCATTTCTTCCATAGTGCAACTCTAGACTTGCTTGTCTTTTCTTGGTTAATTATTCAATTTTAAATTTTTGTAGTAAACCCCTTTGGTAACAGTGAGCTAATAAAAGATAGTACATTTTAAATCAAATATACGTATTGCATTTCTTTTAAGACAGCTCATGACTGACAAAATATTTGTTGACATTAGCTACTGACCATGACAGAAAGGGGTAGTGGGCATATCACTGAAGTCACGAGACCAGACAACTCAAATCTGCTGAACAAACATCACCATCCACTTTATCAGTGAGTACTCATTGTAAAATGTGGTGAAAATATTGCATGTTCACCTGTAGAAGTAACATTTTCATATCACACTGAAAATTCACTTTTTATTTAGGTCAAATGATTCTTTTACTGAATTAATTTTGTTCATTTTTTAAACAATTTTTTAAGCTTATTTATTTTTTTTTTGAGAGAAAGAATGTGGGAGAGGGGCAGAGAAGGAGAGGGAGCGAGAGAAATACCAAGCAGGCTCAGTGCTGTCAACACAGAGCCAGACATGGGGTTCAAACCCATGAACCATGAGATCATGACTGAGTTGAATCATGAGTAAGTGGCTTAACCGACTGAGCAACGCTGGCACCCGTTGATCATTTCAATCAAAGTTTTCTTACGTACTTAGAAAATTGAATTGGTATTTGTGAATTTATTAACATAAGAAAATATTTGCAAACAGGTAAAGGCAGATAGTTTTATAACTATATCATCTAATCCATTAAATAGAAAATTGGGTAGCAGCAAAATGCCTCAAATATATTCATCCAATTTATGAAATAAAAGTAAAGCTTTTGAAAGTACATTTCATTAAAGATGGATTATATGGCATTTTAAAATATGTTATAACATTAGATAAAAGTTACCTCAATAATAAAATTACTTTTACAATGATAAAACACATTCTAAATTTGGTGAGGCAAATGTCATTGTAAAAACAACGTTTTTTATTGAGTCAGAAAACTATGGATCCTAAATGACTTTGCAATATGTTTTGGTAAATACATAACTCTTGGTTCTATCCAAGCAAGATGTATTGGTCTAACAATTGTTATTAAAAGTTACACACACACACACACACACACACACACACACACGTATACCCGCACATGCACACACCACAACTCTTTTTTCCTTATTTTAATACAAGGAGCCTAATGCTGATGTTGAATACACAAAAATGCTCCAGAATGTTAATGTTCATTTTCTCTTTTGCTCTTCATTGTTAATTAGAATTTAAAACTTGGAAGAATTAGTGATGTGCAGTGGTATTCAGTGCTTTTTTGAATTTTTTTCTTATTTTATGCTTATCTCTTTACCAAATTACTATTAAAATTGCCAAATGAAGCTTCAAAATATTAAACTCCTGAAATGTTATAGAAAATTAAAAATAATGAAAAAAGTTATCAAAATTCATTCCACAAAAGCAAGACAAATATAACTAAATAATGTAATATTATTTAATTTTAAAATTATTTTATTAAACTTTGGAATATCTGAACATGTGGAAAGAATCCTTTGTTGGGTTCATATTTTTAATTTTATACATCCATAATATTTACTTGAATAGAATGAAAATTATAAAATCTACAATTTTGTAGCATATACATTTGTAATACATTTAAATATTTATAAATAGTGATAACTGATAAATATTATCTTCTTAAAATGTATGTCAAAAATAAGCAGAATGGAGGTGAAACAAAAACAAATTATATTTGTAACAATATTTGGCTGGAAATTTTACAGATTTCAATTAAAAATGGAAGTTTAAAAAGTCCTGCATTTAACTGAATTTATTCTCAGCTCACCAGGAACCTCAGCATATTTAAGGAGAATATTCTTTAATTTTTTTAAAAAAGGTTTATTTATTTTTGAGAGAGAGAGAGAATGAGCCAGGGAAGGACAGAGAGAGAAGGGGACACAGAATTTGAAGCAGGCTCCAGGCTCTGAGTTGCCAACATAGAGCCCCATGCAGGGATTAAACCCACAGACCATGAGTTAGGTTTTTTGGTTCCTCCAGATATTCCTATGTCCTCTGTTACTCATCAGATATTTCTTGATATTTTATTATTAAAGGCATACTAAGAATAAACAATATTCAAAGTAAAGGAGAATTTTCATTAATTATAACTATTTAACCTATAGTCATCATATGTGGAAATAAAGCTGGTTAAATTTAAATATATCAAATGCAGTTCCAAGAGGTAGTGGTCAGTCATGATAGTATAAAGAACACAGCTTCAAAATTTCAGAGTTTATTGAAAGATTTTTACAGTCTGTGGTATAATTTTAAAATTGAGGAAAGTTTAATGTTACCTTAACACCTAAATTGTTGCAAGAGATGATCATGATATTTGGCTTTTTAACTATTATAATAAGTAAAACATTATAATTATCACTACTTATAACTATTTTCCAAAAACTTATGAATTATTTCTCTGTGGTAGTTTTTGATTTTATAAGCTTCAGGAAACTATTTTAGAATGAAAAGCACAAACTGAAATTACAAAAGATATAATACACACATACTCACCCAGAAACACAGATCACAGAAAAGAATTCAAGCAAAATACTAACACTTAAAAATATCATTCTACCATCAATAAGGTACATAAGACTTACTTGATTTATTTTGGAAGTTTGCCAAAAGATGATGTAGGTAAAAGAGTACTGTCACAAATGATTTCTTATAAGGTCTCTTTCATTACAATTGTGATAAATCCATGCTGATGAGGAATTACAAGGGGGAGAAATGTCAAAAAATAATTTTTGGGGGGAGCAAAAAGCCAATTTTCCTCTTCCTCTCCTCCTTGATTTCTGTTTAACACAATCATGGTTTTAGATCATCTGAGTTAAATGCCATCTGTATTTATAGACAGAAGAAAATCTTATTTCCCACGTATAAGATTCATGAGTCTGATATGCAGTCGGGAAGAAATAGGAAGTGGCGCATCAAATGTATAGGCCACAAAAATTAAATCACAGGCATGCAAGAGGAAAAAAAGAATCAAGAACGTGTTGCAGCACAATATCCTTCTGTCTTTCAAGTCTCTGTGGTTTCTCTCTGGCTTTCAGGCTGTGAGATCATTCTTCATTCCTTCCTTCAGCTGGACAATTACTCACTCCAGGGAGTAAGTCCACATGGGGTCAAACCCTGCTCTGTGCAGAAAGAGAATCCCTGTAGGTTTTTTTTCAAAAAAGTTTTATTCTACTTTTTGACTAGGGGAAAAAACAAAAAAAACCTGACAGTTATCCCAAGAGTATTTTTTAAAATAAAAATATTTGACTAGAAGGAAAAAAAAAAAGTTAAAGAGATATATTTCCCCAGTCTCTCTATAAGCAAGGATTTCACATATTTATTGATTGTTACACTCAACTTTGAGATTGAGGGTAAATTTATCCCATGCATTATGATTAAAATTCCTAAGCAACAGATCCTAATGACAAAATTCTAACATTGGACAACAACAACAACAAATACCTATATATCTAAGGCATTAAGAAATGCAGTGTCAAAAATTAATAAATCGTTTATAAAAGCATCTGTATGATGGCATGCTGCAATCAGTAAGTTTTTAAATATTGTGGTGATAGAAATTCGTTACAAGCTCATTAGAAATATAGACAAGTAATATTAATATGTGTTTGCTTTTTTACTTTTTTTACCAAGTATTATTCTCTTTTATAGGAAACAGGAGCCTATAAAGTTGGTATCTATAATTAAGAGTTTAAATAGCACATTTGTGTGATGTCAATGGAAAATCAGAATGATTTGAAATTTATTAGAGGAAAAAATGGAGATTACTGGTTTTGGTTTGTTTGGTTACTGGTAAAATTATCCACTAAAAACACTTAGATATACTAAATAGAAGAATAATATATTGAGTAATCCATGCACATGGATGGTAAGACATAATGCTGTTATTGTGGCATTCCCTTCAAAATCATTCTGTAAAATACATGGGACTCCAAAATCCAAATAAATTTGCAACAGAATTTCCCAAAAGCTCAAATCAGTAAATGAAGGCCCTCACATAATCAAGTATATTTAAAGGTTTAAAAAAAGTGTGACTCCCCCAGTAAGATATTTGGATTTATTTTCAAATTGTAATAATTAAAACCATATGTCATTGACACTAGACTATTACAGAAACATGCCCACATAAAATTAGAATTTTGGCATATCATGTTAGGCATACCCCAAATAATTTATAATCACAATATCAGTGTTATTACAGTAATTAAATTATACTTATGAAAACTCAAAACTTTATTCAACAGATGTCTTCTCCCTCACACTTTCAGTGTTACTCCTCATTGAAAGCCTATCATGAAATAAAAGTATATTAATAGGCTAGGTGCTTCCCTCTACTCTAACTGCACAATGCCTTTGCCCCTCTAACTTTGGTTTAATACCATCCAGGATTAGGAACTGATTAGAGGGAAGGAGAAAGTAGAGAAAGGAGGAGAAAGTTGGCTAGGGTTGTAATCCCTCACTGGATCCTTTTTAGACAGAGAGTGATCCTAGTCAAATACTATCTACCTACTCTTCCTTTGTATCATTGCTTCCCTTCCTGAAGTTTGCTAATCATATACACATCCATTTTGCTGGCTTTTTGTTTAGGAACACATTCTGTGGTTTGAGAAATTTTAGATGACACAGGTTGTCTGAATTTGGAACACAAATGCACTTGAGGCACAGTTTGTAACTATCTATTCTTGGTTGAAAATTTGTTTGCTCCACCCAGTACCAGTTTTCAAGCAGGGAGATTCTCTTTGTGGATCATTTTGCAGGATGAAATTATATTTATTTTGTCATTATTTAAGGTATGGATCTTTTTGGTTCATATTCATGTGAAAGCTTTTATCTGACCATGAAGTTAGGACAAGTTCCAGATTTTACTTCTTTTCTCTCAAATCTACATGACCCTCAAATAGATATTTAAGTTCACTAGGCTTCAGCAGATGTTTCAAATGGAAGATCAAGGTTAGAAATACATCCCTCTTTAGCATTCACAGTCCTATTTGGTTTTGGCTTCTAAGAATATTTACTTTTTTTTTTACCAGATTCTGTTTTACTCTGTCTCCATATTCATCTCTCATTTTCACTGGATTTAGTGATTGTATTTGTGATAAAATTAAGTTTGCAATTCTTCAGGACAGACATCTTTTCTTCTGTTGTTACTTTGTGGTAATCAATCCAATTTCTGACAGTAGTGTCAGATAACAATTCATCTTTTAATTTATTATTATAAATATTCTAGAGGACACACATGGTATGATGAAATAACTGCTAGTTAGCCACATTCTACTTTAAATACATCTACTTTTTTTTTCTTCTGTATCATTCCTTCCATTACTGAAGTTAGATAATCACATATTCATTTTTATTTCTATGGAAGTTGAATGAAACTTCATGAATGCAGCTTTAAAGGTGTACCTGTTCATTGTTTTAAGAAATGCTACATTTAACTTTGACTATGCTAGGGAAAGGTGATCCTGGAAATCACAGCACTCTTATGAACTTGGGTACAATATAATAGAAGGCTAGGTCTATCCTCCTACTAAGTTATATTTCAAATCTTCCTCGTTCATGGCCCTAAAGACAGTAATGTAATTAGTGCCAAAATTTTCAAGCAAAGCTCCTTGCTAATAATTAGCCAAAAGCCAGTAATCCCTATTAGTCAGTGGTTAGAAGTAACAATTGCTATATTTAGCAACACTGATATGAAGCTTTATACATTCCTAAATTGTAGTAATGTAACAGATTTAAAGTCTACTTAGAATCTAATGTTAACACTAATACAAAAAGTTCTTGGAAAATGAATATTTTCTTTGGGAAACACTACCATAGCCAAGATATGGAAACAATGTAAGGGTCCATGGATGGATGACTGGGTAAAGAAGATGTGTTGTACATATACAATGGAATACCACTCAACAATAGAAGAGACTGAATCTTGCCATGTGCAACAACATGGATGAACATTAAGAGTGTTATGCTGAGTTAAGTAAGTAAGAGAAAGACAAATACTGCATGATTTCACTTATATGTGGAATCAAAAACACACAAACAAACAAACAACAACAACAAACCTAGGCTCATATAGTATAAAGTTATTGGTTGCCAGAGAGTAAGAGGGTTGAGGAGGGGAGCAAACTGGGTGAAGGAGATTAAGAAGTATAGAGTTCCAGTTTTTAAATAAATAAGTAATGGAACTGTAGTATACAGTGATAACATTGTTTTAGTTTTATAAAGTGACAGATGTTAACCAACTTATTGTGACCATTTCAAAATGTATACCAATATACAAAAAGGTGGGATTATTGTGTTGTATACTTGAAACTAATATAATATTGTATCTCACTTATACCCCAATAAGAAAAAAAATACATCAAATGAAAAAGTAAAAACAAAAACAAGAAACAAACATACACCTTGGTTTCTTTAGGACCTGAGGAGCTGCAACAGAAGACACAATTTCTATGATCTAAAACAACAAAATATGCTTGTAGCATTTCTAGAATACACACATTTGGTCCCATCCTTGGTTCTGCATTAGATTTTATAATACCTTTCATTATTTGCTTGATTCTGCTGCATATATTCCTGGTCTGATGTCAGGATAAACTAAACTTTGTTCATTGATACCCCAATGCTTTTCAAACTTCCAATTATAGTATATAAACAACTAAATTTTATTATATCTCATCTCTATTCTCATAGAGTGATTAAGAATGCAGATTAGTAATATGAAAAGATAACATTGTTCTTTTGTTTTTTTTAAGTTTATTTTATTTTGAGAGAGAGACAGAGACAGAGAAACAGAAAGAGAAAGAGAGAAACAGAGAAAGAGGGGGAGAAAGAGAATCCCAAACAGGCTCTGCACTGTCAACCTTGTCGAGTCCAATGTGGGACTCGAACAAGATAACATTCTAGCAGGTCTGATGTGTATTCTTATTCTTATGCTGCTGTGATGGAAAGTAGGGAATGGCTAGATTTGGAGAAAGAGAGAAAATCCCATCAATGAAACAGTTTTGACTGATGCCCCTGCACCCGATAACTCCCTCATTATTCAAAGATTGTTTCCAGTGGCTCATCATCTCATTGACTATTAATGTGACCTCACCAGATTTCTCTTGGTCAGATTATATTGTATCAGCTTTGCTTCTGTATATTCCGAGTAGCAACTATGACCACATTATTTCTAACAAAATGCCCTTATGTGAATATTTGCTTTTCTTTGGCTACTTCTGCACCTGTCCTTGCCTATCCCAGTTTACAGCTGTTCTCATCTATTCCAGGATCCATATCATGCCTTTTAAAAATTACTTCCCTCCTACCTCCATGAATATGCAATTCTTTCTTATTTCTCCAGCTTGTCTAGGACAAAAGTATTGCAAATGATTAATTAGTACGTGATGTTTATTTTTCCAGTGAGTGAATTTTCAAGCGGCTATTTTATTTTCAAACAGTAAAGGCAGTAGCAAAAAAGAATGAACAGTATTGAATGAGTTGCATGTATGCATCTACTATCTATGGCATGTGGGGCAATTTTACCTTTTATGTATGTACAGTTTCCTTAAAATCTGCAATTTTTATGTTGGGGAAAAAATTAGTTACAATAATATCACATGATGTTAAAAATGAATTTATTAAACATTTCAAGTGGTTTGCCTCTTTAAATGTCAACAACATGTTCATTAAAATCATATCTAATAACCATTAGTTGGTATTTCCAGGTATTAGGTTTTTTTTAATCGATATTTTATCTACTTAAATGTAAAAGCATACAAGAATTTCCATTTTTAGTAGACAATATAGTGTGGAGAACTGAGCACAAGGTGCCTTTCATCCAGAATGGGTAGAGGTAAATTTATAAACAAAGATTACATTTAATGATGGGTTTTTCAAAGAGGTAACTTTTTTTTTCCAATTCTAAAAACTCACATATCTACACCTTCAAAAAGTTGAGAGCAAAACCAAATGCATACACACACACATAAAGGCAGAAATATAGAATTCTAATTTTTTCTTCTCAGAAATGAGTAAGTCTTGATGTGAGCATCAGATTTGTAATGTCTTTGGTAATAGTGTTGGCATAAAGGGAACAGTGGTTTCTCCTCTAGATGACATGAAAAAAACATTCAGAATGTAATTTTCTGAAATATGGTATGGATTTTCCTTAAATTTAAATGTATTTACACACTCAAATAACTTTTATATAATGTTTTATCAACCCAATATTTTAAAATAAAACTACAATGTGAAATTGCTTGTCTTTTAAGAATAATGCGGGTAAACCTATTTTATTATTGTTTTGATTATTGAATATGAAAATTATAAAGTGCATTAAAAATACATTATAAAAATGTATGTTCATTGTATTATCCACATGTGAAATCAATGAATTTTATTTAGTTATTTTTAATTTTCTTTAAATCCAAGTTAGTTAACATAGAGTGCAATAATGGTTTTAGAAGTAGAACTTAGTGATTCATCACTTACATGTAACACCCAGTACTCACCCCAAGAAGTGCCCTCGTTAATGCTCATCACCCATTTGTTCTATTTAAGAGTCTCCATGGTTTGCCTTCTTCTCTGTTTTTATCTTATTTTTCCTTCCCTTCCCCTATGTGCATCTGTTTGGTTTCTTAAATTATACATATGAGTGAAATCATATTTATCTTTTTCTTACTGACTTATTTCAGTTAGTATAATACAGTCTTGTTCCATCCACATTGTTGCAAATGGCAAGATTTCATTCTTTTTGATGACCGAGTAATATTCCATTGTATATCTAAACCATTTCTTAATACATTCATCACTTGGTGGACATTGGGATCTTTCCATAATTTGGCTATTATTGATAGGGCTGCTATAAACATTGGGGTGCATGTGCCCCTTCGAATCAGCATTTTGTATTGCCCCTTTGAATCAGCAATGTATCAGTAATTCTTGGATCATATGGTAACTCTATATTTAATTTTATGAGGAATGTTCACAATGTTTTCCAAAGTGGCTGCACTAGTTTGCTTTCCCACCAACAGTGCAAAACTGTTCCCTTTTCTCTGCATCCTCACCATCTGTTGTTTTCTCAGTTGTTAATTTAGGCCATTCTGACAGCTGTGAGGTGGTATCTCATTGTGGTTTGGGTTTGGATTTCCCTAATGATGAGTGATGTTGAGCATCTTTTCATTGTCTGTTGGCCATCTGGATGTTTTCTTTGGAAAAGAGCCTATTCCTGTCTTCTGCCCATTTTTTAACTGGATCATTTGTTTATGGGTGTTGAGTTTGGTAAGTTCTTTATAGATTTTAGATACTAATCCTTTATCATACACGTCATTTGCAAGTATCTTATCCCATTTCCTCAGTTGCCTTTTATTTTTGTGGATTGTTCCATTTGCTGTGTGGAAGCTTTTTATCTTGATGTTTTTATTTTTTATTTCCCTTGCCTCTTGAGGCATGTCTAATAAGAAGTTGTTGTGGCCAATGTCAAAGATTTTGTTGCCTGTTTTCTCCTCTTGGATTTTTTTGGTTTCTTGTCTTAAATTTAGGTCTTTCATCCATTTTGAGTTTATTTTTGTGTATGGTGTAAGAAAGTGGTTCTGGTTCATTCTTCTGCATATCGCTGTCCAGTTTTCCCAGCATCATTTTTTGAAGAGAATGTCTTTTTTCCATTGATATTCTTTCCTGCTTTGTAGAAGATTAGTTAGCTGCACATTTGTGGGTCAATTTCTGAGTTCTCCATTCTCTTCCATCAATCTATGTGTCTGTTTTTGTGCCAGTACCACACTGCCTTGATGATTACAGCTTTGTAATACAGCCTGAAGTCAGGCACTGTGATGCCTGGAAAAGAAGTAATAATTTTTTTTTTCAATATCACTTTGGCTATCTGCGGTCTTTTCTGGTTCCATAGAAATTTTAGAATGGTTTATTGTAGCTCTGTGAAGAATGCTGGTGCTATTTTGATTAGAAAATACATTGAATATGTTAATTGTTTTGGGTAATATTGACATTTTAACAATATTTATTCTTCCAATCTATGAGCATGAAATGGATTTCCATTTATTTGTGTCTTCTCCAATTTCTTTCTAGAGTTTACTGTGTACATATCTTTTACCTCTTTGGTTAGGTTTACTAATTGTTGAAAAAAAAAAGATACCACCTCTATATTAGGGAGGAAGCATTATACCTCATGTGATTTCATTCAAATTTAAGCCTTTATTAAATATTTGGAATTTTAAACAATATTCTTGATTTTTACATTTTAAATTTTTTCAGCTCTACTGAGATATATAATTGACACATGACTCGTTTGATTTTTTTTAACATGGAGAATATATTAGCAATGCAGTGTGTTGAATATCCCAACATACTAAGTTATTTTATGGTCTTTTTAAATTTTGAAAAGAAATATTGGGATTATTTAACTTTATTAAGTGACTCTAGGCATGCTAAACATGACATTGTTCCCTTTGCCCTACAGTGTTAAGATGGGATCCTTCTGAGCTCTTCCTCATAAATTCCTGGTAGAGTTACTGGTGTTAAAATTCATGAAAGTACGGGGATCCCTAAGACTCTGCCTCCAGGAAGTTTCTCACTTTCAATTTAGTCCATACTCACCTTTCATAATATTTGCAAAATTATAATTGAAATATTGCTAACATAGCTCCCAGCACTTTTGTTCCAGATAAACAAATCTTAGTTGCATTTTTCTGGATGTGCATGCTTCTCTACTGTTGGGATGACAGTTTACCGTTGACCCCAGATCCCTGATGAACCAAGAGAAGTTAATTGACTTTCAACTTGAGTATTTTTTTTCTTTTGTAAGGACAGGATAAATGTCTTCCAACTTCTTTACATATCAGAGGTGAACTTGTAAGATTGTTTTCTTTTTATTAGTGCTATACAAAATAAAAAGTACCAGCAAAGGGTTTGAGTATTTGAATTTTTGCTTAAATAAAAACATATATTTGTGGTCTTCTGTGTGCTTCTGTTTGATATTATATTTTCTTTATCAAGAAAGTTAGCATAAATTTTACTGTTACATATATGAATCTAAATATGAAAGGGAAAATCTGAGTAGATCAGTACTGCAGCAACCTAAATGTATTGTTTATTATTAAATAATGCATGCTGTTTTAATGTTGAATAACCAATTTTTGTTACATTTGAAACTCCAGCATAGCACTATTTATCAACTATCACAGCTGATTGACTCATTGGGGATTAACTATCATTATATATTATTCCTGGGGAAATCAGATTCCCAGTAAGTAAAGAGAAAGACTCTCAGAAAGTAACGTTACAATTTATGTGTATCATCTAACTATTTAAGTAAACTTTTGGGTTGGTGCAAGAATGTTAAAAAGTATGCCATGCAGTATAAGAGTTATTTTAGAAGGACAGAAGAAAAGTGGATAAATAATAAATTTCAGAAAATGATAAAAAGTAATGAAAAAATACTAGTAAGATGAATTTTAGATTACTACTATGAAAAAATACAACTGCCCTTATTTTTCAAATACGTATCAGGTAACTAACTGTGTTTTACAAATATTATTTTCATAGAAGCTGAATACTTTTTTTTTAATGTATTTATTTTTGAGAGGGAGAGAGAGAGAAATAAAGAGAGAGACAGAGGATGAGTGGAGAAAAGGCAGAGAGAGAGGGAGATACAGAATCCCAAGCAGGCTTCAGGCTCTGAGCTGTCAGCACAGAGCCTGTGGGTGGGAGGGGGGAGTGGTGCTAAAACTCACAAGCCTTGAGATATGACCTGAGCCCAAGTGAGAGGCCCAGCCGACTGAGCCCCTAGAAGGTGAATACTTTAAAAAATCTTCTCTTTATCATCATATAAACTATATATATACACACTCATGTCTAAATTGAATCTATTAATGCTAATATTTATAAATAAAATTTACAATTTCTAAATTGACAAACAAGATGTTATGGGTTCGCTCCATTCTTCTCCCAGATGCACTAAAGAATTGGAGACCTGAGACCAGAATGGACAGAGTTTATTGAGTAGACAGATAAGTATACTTAGAAGAGTGAAAGCAGGCCACTGCCTGAGCAAGAGTGGTAATGGCACTGCGAAGCTCTAGCTGTATCTTTTTAAGCCTTTTTTAGATAAGTGTACATTTGGCTTTGATTGGCATTTTTGATTGACAGCTGATGGTTATATAACATTTTCTCTTCTGTACACGTGTCTACCCATGAAGCCATCTGTTATAATTGTATTTATTTATGCTTTATGTATTTATCAGTGTCTAGTGAGCTTTTGTTGTAAACTTAAATGTACTTAAGGGCAAGTTGCACCTTGTCTATGCACGCTCAGCTCTTAGAGGTCCCTTTGTGGCTTTTGAGCCACCTCTGTGGCTGGGCCTTTAGTTAACCCAGTCCTGTTAGCCCTTTAGAGGAGGCTCTCAAGGTGTGGCTGTTAACCTTGGGAATGGGTGGGACAGGGAGGGTGGGGCCAGAACCTTCTTTATCCCTCCTTGCTCATACCTAGCAAACTGCCCAACACAAATGGAACAACTTTTCAAAGTTTAGTATTTTATGTACTGTTATTTGTTCTTTAAATACACTTCTGCCTCCCTTTTACCCAGGATCTTGGCCTATATGTATTGTTATCTAAATATTTTCACGTAATTACCCACATGTAAAACATGACCTAGATTAACCCAATCACAGCATATTCATCTCCTAGTGAAATGTTAACGCGAAAATTAAATACGTCCACTCAGAGAAAACCATAGGACCTTTGCTTGGAATTTTGTTTCACAAATACTTTTCACCTTTAAGATGAATATGGCTAGATATTTGATTGGTGTTCAAATTTACCTTAAAACCTTTAAAGCCAGAAAAAAGTCAAACTGCTGAAAATAGATTTAAGAAATGGGAAGAATCTGGGACTAGAGTGACATCACTGCTCACTTGATCTTTTGGACACACAGATACATTGATCAAAATATCTTCTGTATTTTATCATGCATGTTAAGCCAGTTTGAATCAGATTTCTTGTTACCAGATATATCTGTTCAAATGTATATTTCCACAAAGATAAAATCATGACTTTCCTAGATATAAAATGAACATGTATTAAAAGTTTTCTGTAGCTCATTATTAATGAAGAAATGAGACAAGTGTTTATGTAAAATTGAAAGAATGCAAAGAGCAGACACATTTATATAGATAAAGCTAATGTCTGCTAAACTTTTGTTTGTTTGTCTGTTTGTTTGTTTGGGAGGGAGTGTGAATTGCTTCACAGGACAGAATTATTTGCATTGGCATTGCCACTAATTCTCTGTAAAATTCCTAGTTTAATATAACTCAAAGACAGCGACAGTCTACAAGCAGGTAAACCAGAAGTATGTGATCATTATAAATAGTGATTGATTTTCCACTGCAGACGTTGTAAGGGTAAATGAAAATTATGTCACCTTTTATAAATGGATAGAATACATTACCTGTTTTCCATTCTCCTGAAGTGTTTCCTTGTAGACATAGTGACTCTAACCCTAACATAGTATATGGGGATAAATCTCACTATAGGTTAAGCCCAGTCTCCAGTTTTTACAATGTATATTTATTTCCAAGTTTTCAGGCAGGATAACCTCTAGATATGTTAAAATGTCCCACCAGAATTAGCTGGAGTCTCTGAGATGTGCAGGATACTGTTAGGAGGGCTTTGTCTCTTGAGGAGCTTTCATGGTTCTTTCTCCCGCTTTACAGTTTAATTTTGTGTGATAGTCTATCTGCCTTATATAAATGCAAATATGAATATTTACTCAGCAATTCACTGCTTCTCTGTCTCTCTTCCATGTTGGTACAGAAGTGGTTTTGTCGAGGAGAAATGTCTTATTTCTACAATACCCAGAAATAACTTTTACTTATTCCATATTTACTTACATATCTTAGTTGATACATATGCTTTAGGAATTATAATTTTTATATATCCTAAAAAAAGAGAGAAGTGATTATAAATCAATTTTGGTCAAATTTTTCATTTTGATGTAGTTCTTTAAAATTAATTTATTTATTATGATGCTCTTATTTTGACTTAATTTTATTATAATGTACCTTAGAAAACAACCTGTTTATTTGAGATATGTAAAAATATTAATCTAGAATATTCATTTACTAAAATATTATGTATTCTATTCCCATTCTATTTTGAAATGTTGCTTTTTAAGGAAAAAATAAATACTAATTTAATTAAACTTCCAGGAGATTACATGTCTTATTTATATTTGAAATAAACCATACTTGTTGGTAAAATTTCGGTTTAACCTTTTTGAATAACTTGAATATATTCCTGAATATTTCTGAAAAGTAATAATTTTTTGTGGCAATATAATCTAGAATAACCTGATATTCTTTTGTGCCCATCAATTGTTCTCCATTTTATACACCTACCTACATACAGGATAATTAATCAAATAAAACAAAAACTATGTATATATGTATGTACATATCTACAGCTTTTTTGTTGCAAATTTCACTAAATATCACTTTCTTCTTCCTCAGTCATTTGAAATGGAAATACCCTGTTTTAAAGTCTACTTTATCTACTTGAAAAAAATTCATGATTCTTTGATGTTCATTTGTTGAATTTGAGTTGAGTTTGAGGTTGAAAATTTGTTTTATTCCATCCTTTATTCAACATGTTCATTATACTTTATTTTCCATCTGTCCTGAATTTTAGAGCTAAATTTTTATAGCCTTTATGGATTTATTCTTGCTAAAGTCTCTGTCAAGAATATTTACTCATGTACATATTTATTAAATAAGATTTACATAAAATATCCAGCCATTTGTTTTAGAATTAATTCACTGCTCTTTGCATGTCACTTTAAATTCTAAGACTTCACTCTTCTTCAGTTCTTTTTGTTTTGTTTTATTTTGTTTTTTGTTTGTTTGTTGTCAATATGTGATCTATGTTACTCTTAGAAAATCTCATTTTTGACTGGACACAGACTCAGAGGTAGAAGCTCTCAGGCCACTCCATCTCTTGGCAATCTATCCCTTGTGTTTTCTTTGGCCTCCTTCATTCTCTTGGACGAAAGTTAGGTATGTTCTTATTTTTCTTAGTACGCTGTTTCTTCAGAGCAACACACTGATATTTGCATTGGGGGACACATGGGGTAACAAGATACTGAAACTCGGGTGCTTTGGTTCCAGGTTTCTTACCTTCTTTGTTTAGGGACTTCTGGTGGGCGTCGTTCTTTAGCGAGATTGAATCAGTGATGAATTCTGCTAGCTCTTTTGAATCCCAGGTGATGAGGCACAGTAGTATCAGAAAGTCTATGACTATTCTTCTCTCTCTCTCTCTCTCTCCCTCTGGATAAGCTTAGAACACTGAGATTGGCATCCACAATGCAAGGCCGAGCAGATCTGTACTTTTTTTTGTCCAGGCTACTTGGTCAGTAGCAGGAGTGCCCCTTACTGAGTAGCAGCAGGTGGACATGGCCATGGGTCTGGGTAACCTGCTTCATGGGGAAGGCTTGATTGTCATTGCCATCACTGATTCAGACCTTGTAACCCTTCCATTCTTCACCCAGAGCATCAGCAGCAACTTCTGTGGCCATATGCTTCCCATAAAATGTACAGAGTTTGCATTTATCATTTACTTCAATGACTGTCTGGCAGCCAGGAGCTGAGAAATAGATGCTTAGCTTCATCCCAGAGCAGCTGAGTGCCTCTGAGGCCCCACAAGAATGAGCTTAAATTCTTAATTGTACTTTATCACACTGGATAATTGAATAAAAAATATATTGCTTCAAGAGTTCAAATTCTATCAGACATGTTTCCTTTTCATTATTTTTGTTTTTTTTTTTTTTTGCCTGCAATATGATGGATCCTATGAATCTACATTAATTATGTCTTTTAAATCCAGAAAATACTTAGTTTCATTAGACCAATAATATAAATACTTGTATGTATAGTAATAAAATACAACCAGAAAGTTTTATAATAAAAAAATAGCAGGCATTCTTCACACTCTTCCAAGTTTTGCTCTGCAGTTGAAATAGTGTTTGATTCTTTTTATGTTCCACATGACTTTTGTTTCTATATTTTCAATGTTGTACTTAGATGGCTATTCCTTGTGTTTTGAATTCTCAACCATAAAAATAACTAGTACCTGTTACAGACCGCTCAGTATTATTTCTCACATATTTACAACTTCCTTATATTTAATTAATATTTTTGTATACTAATCACCAATTTATCACCAAAATACCTGATAAGTAGTGTCTTTAGTACAGACAAAATCATGCATAAACTTCATGATTTCTTAAAAATATCTTTCCTGCACTTCTCCCTTCTTTTGTTTCATTCAAGAATGTTATAGTAAGTATGATTAAGGTTTCCAAGTCTAAAGCAAGCCTACAACCCCAGAGCATTCCCTTTCTTAATCAGGAAGGGCAAAAGCCATGTCTTGAGCTTTCATTCTTAACCAAGATAAATTTTAAGAATGAAGATTCTTTATATCTCAGAATAAATATTCAAAGAAGAAATTATTTTTTATGTGATGAAAACAAGCAAGCATATTAACATCCTCAAGGAAATCCAATCTGATGTTAAAACGATAAAACAAGAATGAATAGTTGTAAAGAACAATTAATGACCTAGAAGATTAGCTGGAGAAACTCACCCATACAACATCAGTAATCAAAACAGATGGAAGATCTAAAAATGTTTAAAAATGTGAAAGAATATATCACAAAAATAGACGTGATTCAAGCCAAGTGAATTCCAAAATGGTCTGCCTATTAAAAATCATTAGTCTAAATACATCTAACTTGGTTAAGTCCTCATATTGAAGTAATGACCAGAAACATTCAACAGAAAGTGAAACAAATCATATGTTGCCTTTTACATTTTAAGAATTCCTATTAGAATCTCACCTGATTTGTTTGTATAAATTGTCATTAAACTCTATAAATTCATAAGGCACGCAAGTGACCAATATAAAATAGTCTTGGAAAAGTAGAACTAAGTGGGATAACTCAGAACACCAATTTCAAAGCTTACTACAGAGAAACATTTATCAAGTTGTGTACTGACACAAAGAAATTCATGTACATTAATGGAAGAGAATTAATATTACAGAAGTAAACCCATATCCTTCTGATCTTCTGATTTTTGACAAAGTTGCCAATTGAATTCAATGTATAAAGAATAGTTTTCTCAAGAAATGATTCTGGAAAACCCAAACAGTTCATGTGAAAAATTGAATTTGACACTTATCTGAAACCATACACAAAAATTAACTCAAAATGGATCAAAAACTGTAAAACTTTCAGAAGAATACATAGGGTTAAACATTTATGATCTTGGATTTGGCAAAGTATTCTTACATATGACACAGAAAATTCCAAGTATGAAAAGACAAAATAGAGTACTTCCTTAAATTAAAACTTATTTTTCAAAGGACACCATCATGAAAGTTAAAAAAAATACAACTTTGGGGCACCTGCATGGCTCAGTCAGGTAAGCGTCCGACTTCGGCTCAGGTCATGATCTCAGGGTTCGTGGGTTCGAACCCCACATTAGGCTCTGTGCTGACAGCTAGCTCAGAACCTAGAGGCTGATTCAGATTCTGTATCTCCCTCTCTCTCTGGTCCTCCCCTGCTCACTCTGTCTCTCTCTCTCTCTCTCTCTCTCANTGGCACAATCAGTACAAGTAGCATCAAGGGAACTTATATCCATGGATAAATACCTATGGGCAAGAAAATATGTGTTGCTGTCTAGAATTTAATAAATGTAGGGCCAGTCCTCTTTCAGATGTATTAAAATGCCAAATTAAAAAAAAAAAAA
>NW_027530619.1:3374440-3538255 GCF_008692635.1 Crocuta crocuta
TCTCTCTCTCTCTCTCTCTCTCTCAGAAATAAATAAAACATTAAAAAAAAATACAACCATATAGAATGGGAGCCATTACATATCTGATAAGAGGCTTCTATATCTAGAATGTATAAGGAATTCTTTCAACTTAATAAAAAAATAACCAGATTAAAAACAAGACAAAAGATCTGACTAGCCATTTTCAAGAAGATACATAAATAACCAATAAGTACGTAAAAAGCTTCTTGACATCATTACTCATCAAAAAATGCACCTGAAAACCATAATGAGATAAAACATGTATCCAGTAGAAAAGTTAGAATAAAAATGTCAGGTAACTAGGGTTGGAAAGGATGTAGAAAAATTAGAACCCTTGTACTTTGCTGGTAGGAATAAAAAAATTGTATTAATGCATTGGAAAAGTCTGGCAGTTCCCCATATGACTAAATATAGGTTTACCTTATGGCCCAGAAATTCCACTTCTACATATATACCCAAAAGAAGTTAAACTCCTAAATATATGCTCAAGAATAATTAAAAATATGTGTTCACACAGAAACTATCAGTATTTATAGCAGCATTGTTCATAATAGCCTTAAGTGGCAACATGTTATTAATGGATGAATAGATAAAAAAAATATGAGATATGCATGCCATGAAGTATTATTCAACCATATAAAGGACTGAAGTACTAAAACATATTATATCATGGATGAACCTTGAAAACATAATGCTAAATGAAAGAAGCCAGTTACAAAAGCTGATACTATATGACTTATTAATACGAAAGTCTGGAAGAAGGAAATTTATAGACACAAAAAATAGGGGCTGCTTAGGGCTGGAATGGGGGATGTGGGCACATGTAGTCAGGTGCTAACAAAGTTAGAGGTTCCTCATACAGGAGATGATGTTCCATAATTCATGATGGTGATGATTTTACATATTTGTGGATATACTAAAAAGCACTGAATTGTATGGGTGAATGATATGATATGTGAGCTATACCTCAGTATAATCGTTTTTTAGGGGGGTTCAGTAGATTGAGTTTTTGACTCTTGGTCTCAGCTCAGGTGATGATCTTACGTAAGAATCATTGGATCAAGCGCCATATCAGGCTCTATCTACACTGCCACACTGAGCCTGCTTAGAATCTTCTCTCTCTCTGCCCCTCCTTTTGTCACACTCTCTCTCAAAATAGTTAAAAAATAATAAATTAAAAAACATCTGACTATATACTTCATTGTCTCAATAATTAAAAACATTGAAAACAATGTATATTTATAGTTACTGTGTAATTGATCAAACATTTTAAATTATACTGTACATTTATTTGAATAATATATATATATTTTAAACATTAAACAAACTAAGTAAATATAGTTGTTACTTTTGTTACATTTGTGGTAGAATTACTGATTTTGACTTTGAAGGGCATATGAGTGATTAGGGAATGAAGGCAATATTCTGTTTTTTATATGGTTTTGGCTTTCATTATAAATTTTTGTTACACTCTTTATATGTGTTTCATGTAGTTTCTTCATATATATGTTTTTTTTCCTTATGAGGAAAAAATTAAAATAAAAATGATAAGAATACAAAAAAAAAAAAACAAAACAAAAGGCCTGGCACAATCAGTACAAGTAGCATCAAGGGAACTTATATCCATGGATAAATACCTATGGGCAAGAAAATATGTGTTGCTGTCTAGAATTTAATAAATGTAGGGCCAGTCCTCTTTCAGATGTATTAAAATGCCAAATTAAAAAAAAAAAAATGTTGGAGCACCTTGGTGGCTCAGTCTGTTAAGCATTCAACTTTGGCTCAGGTCACCATCTCACAGCTTGTGGGTTTGAGCCCCACATCAGGCTCAGTACTGACAGCTCAGGGCCTGGAGCCTGCTTTGGATTCTGTGTCTCCCTCTCTCTCTGCCCCTCTCCTGCTTGCATTCTGTCTAGCTCTCCCTCTTTAAAAATAAATAAACGTTAAAAAGGTGTTTTAAACAAGAAAATAAATATAATTTGTGAACCTGGTCATCCATATTAGAAATAGTAGAACAAATATTTGCCCATTTTGGAATTTTCTCCATAATTCGGCACTCAAAAATATTTGAAAAAAATCATGCCTCAACATCGACTTTAAAATGAACATGTGCTAAATTAATTAAACAAAAGAAATTTCAGGTGGTGCCTGAGTGGCTCAGTCGGTTAAGTGTTCGACTCAGGTCATGATCTCACGGTCTGTGGGCTCAAGCCCCGCGTCAGGCTCTGTGCTGACATCTAGCTCAGAAGCTGGAGCCTGTTTCAGATTCTGTGTCTCCCTCTCTCTCTGAACCTCTTCTGCTCATGCTGTCTCTCTCTCTCAGAAATAAATAAAACATTTAAAATGTTTTTTTTAAAAGAGATTTCAAAGCACATATTTATGTTCTCTACCCCTTTGTAATAGTGAAATTAAAGTGTAATGACAGTTAAATAAAAATATCTCTTGTTGGGGCACCTGGGTGGCTCAGTGGGTTAAGTGTTCTACTTCGGCTCAGGTCATGATCTCACAGTTCGTGGGTTCGAGCCCCGCGTCAGGCTCTGTGCTGACAGCTAGCTCAGAGTCTGGAGCCTGTTTCGGATTCTGTATCTCCTACTCTCTCTGACCCTCCCCTGCTCACGCTGTCTGTCTCTCTCAGAAATAAATAAAACATAAAAAAAAAATTTCTTTTAAATCTCTTGTTTTATAATGTGACTTAAAAAAATTATGTGATAACCTTTTCTGTATCATTGTATCTCAAGCATTATGTGTATTTTATATAAAATTGTTGAATTAATGAAATATCACTGCCCTAAAATGTAAATTCCCCAACACTACTGAGTCAAAAACTGGCAAAATCCATGAGGTCTTCAGAATTCCATTCAGTTTTTGATTCGCTAGTTTCTCTGATTTGCTGTATTACAATGTCCTGGCCCTAATAATTTAGAGAATGCCACACAAATTTCAGCTTAAGCAATAATTCTCAGCCTTAGTTTTTTACCACTCTTGACATAATGTGAGTTTATTTCCCCTCTTTGAGAATCATGTGAACATGAATTTTCAAATTATTCTATTGTCATTTCTGCTTTTAATATCCCAGTAATGAAACATTTCCAAATAATTAACAATTTTAACTTAGTGGTCTTTAGAGTTAAACCACCTGGCATTCTTATACTTTACTTTGCCAGCCTCACATACTGAAATTATTTCTAAAATGATTTATAATGTTCTGTTATATATTATGTTTTTTTTAAATCTCCATTTTCAGTAAATATTAGATGGTACCATTTTAAAACATTTATTTTTCTTTCAGTTCACTCTACCATTAAAAAATACACTAATCTAAGCAGTCTTTTAGTGAATTCAAGTAAATAAAAGCAAAGGTAATTTAAGAATCAAATTGTGACTGTTTCTCATTTTTAGAAGTATTTGGTGCACATGTGTGCTTGAGTTGTGCCTTGGAAGAACAAATGCTTTTGCAGTGTTGATGTGAAGGGCCTTCTAGAAGTAGCAGACACTGTAAGTGTCTTGCCAACCTATTTGGAACTTCCTATTTTTTTCTTCCTACACATTAGTCAGAATCTAAATGCCAAGACCTGGAAATCTTTGTTTGAGGTCTGATCTGACCACCTGGGTCTTGCTGCTTGTAGGGAAGTCTGGAAGTACCATGGAATTAACCAATTATTGACAAAATTTGGTGGATAAACAATCTAGCTTCCTCTTTCTCATGAAGCATTACAAATAAAACTCTCATGGGAATTGAATCAGGATGGCACACAGATAGAGGGAAATGCACTGGCCAGTGTAATATTTTTCTAATTTTCCAACAAAATAAGGAACATTTGTGAATTTCCATGGATAGGGAATTAAAAGTGCAGAGAAGTCAGCTGATTTTTCTAACTGTCACTAACAAAGTTAAAAATAAAATAACTTGTGTGGTCAGGCCAGCCAAATGACAATCCAAAGGATGGTGTGATAATTAAATGGATTTTACATAAGCTTTGAAAGACCCCCTCTCCTTCAGTCATCAGAGAGCCAACTGTGGTTAAAATTAGGCTAAGGATCTAATGACTAAGTGGCTAAATTGCTATATAGGTTAAATTCACAGTCCATGCAAATGCCTATTCTAGAGTCCATTCCTGAGAGGAAAGGAATGCATTGCTGTCATTTGGGATGAAGACACGTGAGTGAATGTGCTAGAGATTCTTTAATTCCCAGATTCCCCTGAAACCACTGGGCAAGCCAAAGTGAACTCCTCTCCCTTGTTATAGAATAGTCATCTGTGTCTGAAGACTATAGAGAGGCCTTACCTGAGTTAGATAACTTGCTAGGTAAGGTTTACTGTATCAAGAATTGTGAAATGTCTGACATTTTTCATATTTGCCGGCTAACATGTTAGTATACAGCAGTTTTATGGATTCTAGTAAAAAAACACAAAAGTCCTATATCAGATGCAAAAGATTGTATTACTCATGTTATGGTAAGTATGAACAGATTTGCCTCTTTCCCTCTGTGAAACAAAAGAATGCCCTGGCCATACTTCAAAATCTTTAGTTTTCTACTCTATTATCAGAGCCATGAGGGGATTTTTTTTTTTTCTTGGCTCTTTATCATGAGAAGCTAATGGAATTCCTGGAGGTAAAATCTACACAGGTCTGTGTATGTGAAGGGTGCTACAGTTGCACTCCCTTGGAGTTTTTCACTCCCATGCTAATCACACTCTGGCTCCAACCATTCAGAGAATTGCCATTGAAGGGTTCTTAACAATCTATGGCTCCGGAGACTTCTCTGTTCCAAGTAAGCAGCTCTTAGCTCTAATCCTCAATCTCCTTATAGTTCCAAGAAAAAAATGTTGATTTTTAAAATTTTCTGTTTTTTTTTTTAACATAAGAATGGAAGTGACAAATTCTAAGCTTTTTACATATCAGAGCTGAAACAATTAGTATTTGTGTATCTCTTCTTGGGAACTTCAGCCACAGCCCACTAACTGGTCTATCTGATTTTACTCTTCGTATCTACCCTAATTTTGCAACACAGAACCTAGAATTGGCTCTCCGGATCATAAATTTCCAATGGATTCCCATCACATCTACAGTAAATACAAAATCTTTTCTACCGTCCGCAAGACCTCCTTGACCAGGTGTCCTCAGACTCATCCCCTCTGTTTTACCCTTCAACACAATACAGCCTTTTCTTGTTAAATGAGCCAAACGTGTTCCAAATGCAGGACTATTATAGTACATAGTGTTTTCACCACCTTCAATTCTGTCTAGGTAGCTCAGTCCTTCATTTCATTTAGGTTTCTCGAAAATTATCTTCATCACTATGGTTAGTCATTGCTATCCGTTCCATCTAAAATCAACACACAAGTAAACATACTGCATAATTTACTCTTTTCTTTTTCTGCATAATATTAACACTTTCAGAAATTAAATGATATAATGAAGTATCTGTGTATTTGATATGCCCTCTAAAATATAAGCTCCATGAGGATAGTATTATTCACTTGTTCACGACTTGTTCACTTGTTCATTACTGCAAACATGGCATCTAAAGTATGTGTGACAAATGACAATCCATAGCATTGATTCTATGAATGGTAAATCTCTGATATCTAGAGTAGTGTGCTTTAAAATGCTGAATGGTCAATGAAATTGATGAGTAAAAGGTCTTTGTATGTGTAATATTCTGAATTAACTATGATGAACTTTTTAAAAAATTATTCACCACTCCCTTAGAGTCTCTGTTTCCAATTATAGGATTTGGACCTTTATAGTGATATCAGAAGTCTTAACTAAAATGGGATTGTAGAGGGGGCACCTGGGTGGCTCAGTCGGTTGAGTGTCCACCTTCGGCTCAGGTCATGATCTCATGGTTCGTGGGTTGGAGCCCCATGTCGGGCTCTGTGCTGACAGCTCAGAGCCTGGAGCCTGCTTCAGATTCTGTATCTCCCTCTCTCTCTGACCCTCCCCTGCTCACATTCTCTCTCTCTCTCTCTCTCTCAGTAATAAATAAAAAACATTAATAAAAAAATTTAAATGGGATTGTAAAAATACATGACATCACACATGTGAATTAAACAAATACAACATATCCTACTACTGCTTTGAGGCAGGTTTTACACTGTTATTTTTCTGTCAGCATCTGTACATTATTTAATTAGTAAAGGATTCTGAGATTATAACTTAAATTGGCCTTGTCTTTCTGTTAGCTCACAAGCATTAGGAAAAATATTTTAAAATTCCACCATCATATTCAATGAAGAAAGTATGATTGGTCACATTTTAAAATTACATAGTGAACTTTATTTTATAGATATGTCTTACATAATTAGAACTCTGAAAGGAGAATTTCAAATGTTGAAATATTGGATGTGGAAATTTTTTGAAATTGTTGGAATTATTATTTCTTCCCACCCAGGGAAGTCACAGTATGCCCATGAATTTGATTATTTTAATTTTTTAGAATATATTGTTCTGCCTTTAGACACCAATATTATTTCATTTATGCCCAGCCAGTTAAAACTGATGGTTGATTCATCAGTTTTATTTAAATTATAATAGTATGTCATATGTCATACCCTTAAAATATTCCATTTTCTGATAAGGTAAAGAAACAATATCATTCTTGCCTTCTTTTCTCCGCCTTATTCTTGAATGGCCCACAGAACTCTCGGACAAATGGACAGATCTGTCAAAATGAAATGAATGTCAGGGGGAAATTTAGGGAGCATTAAGAAGTTGATGGGTTGACATTTATGTGGTAACTGGAACTCAAAGAAGATGAAAGAGTCCCATAGATAGGAAATCATGGAGAGGGTGGGAAGATGTGCTTTGGGTAATCCTTTTCATTCTGTCCGGTAGCCACTGGAGGCCATTCAGACAGCAGCCAGCTGTTGGCAGATTTAGTCGATTGGCTTCTGATGTCTTTTAGAGCATTAGTAGTTGTTAATAGTTGACAACATGAACATGACTGGCTGTTCCCCTTAATATTCTCTTTTTCCTAACAATTACATACTTCAGGAATTAGAAATGTATAATACAACATTTCTACAATATTTTTAATGTGTGTAAGATCAGTCCAAATATTAGCTGAGAAATTTGAACTAGTCTTTTAAAGTTCTCTATTAATTTATAAAGTTACAAAAATGAATCTCCCAACCATTGGGGGAATATGTTAATTTCTCTTTTATTCCTTTAGAGATAGGGAAGAGCTTTGCTGGAGGGCAGCAGCTAAGAGTGAATTAGAATTGCATAATGACTATTCCATTAAGTTTCCTTTGATGCTTTGATTTTAATTCTTCAATATTAATATTGTTTTTTGATGTTAAAAAAGGAACTAAATTTTGCTTGGAAAATCCTGCCAGAATATTTGTCTTTGCATGTAGTTCAGCTTGGCAAATTGGATAACTGATTGATCGGTGTGAAGTAAATGTAACAGGATGTTTGGAGAATGACTACATTCATTAGTTACATTAATAAAAATAGCCATGGGAATTTACATATGTCCTTTTCTATATCCATTCATCAGAAAATTGATACCTAACACCATCCAATTCAATAATTCTCATTTTAAAATTTTTATAGAGGTGAATTGCAAATATGAATTTCCCTCTTCCCATTTCTAGCAAATGCAATGTCAGAATCCTAACAGCTTTGAATAGCTGAGAGAGACATAAGAAAAACCGGAATATGATTTCCTGGGTTGAGATGGTGATACGTCCCCAATTTTAAGGAGGTCATACTTATTTCAATTCTGGCTTTGACATATTTATTGGTGGCTTGATGTTGAACAGTTTGTTTAACCCACCTTAACCTCAGTTACAAATTTCATTTGTAAAACACATAATGTGAGTCTAGTTTCCAGAGTTCTTGGCAGGCTCCAGTGAGATTCGTATGGCAAAATAAGCACAAAATCAGGCGCGTAGAACTCAACTCACTGGGTAATGATTGTTAAATGAGTTTATTTTATGAAAATTAATAATGTGAATTAACATAAACTAATAAATTATTGAGCAAAAAAAAGTAGTTTTGCATGTCAATAACTAGGCATTAAAGTTAGACTTTATTTAACTACATGACCATATGTGTGTATAGAGAATACACAATCCTGGAAAAGTGAAACAAGTCACTGTCAAAACTACAAATGGAAAATTCTTGCATTTAAATGTTATCTAATCAACACATGTAAACCTGAAACATTGCCTGTTGCACATGATGACATGCTACATATTGTGCTTTTTATGATTTTTTTAGCTGAAAATTTATTAGAAGCAGAATTAATTTCATAAATGTTTCATTTTTCTCTATTTCCTGACTAGTCAACTAGTATATATTTTCTAGTATACTTGAGACCATGCACGATTCTTTTACATTTACTAAATATTTTACTACAGATATTGGCACTTTCTTTGTGCTAATTTGACACTTTTTTGTTCCACTCTCAAAATTTGTTTAGACTATTGAAATTTCGAACTAAATTGTCCTTTCCTGACAATATATCAATTTCAAACAAAAATACTGATTTATGCTCTTTGTAAAATGGTCAGGACATATTGATTAGAAACATAAGTATGCCTTTACTTATGTATACTTTAAATTTTACATGACCTTAATTTGTACCAATAATATGCCATGTAGTTCATGAAGAAATCCATTTATTGATTATACGGATTTATCCACATGGTTTTAGATGACATTTAATTTTTAAATAAAGTATAAGACCTTCAAAATTTCACCCATGCTGTATGAAGACATGAAAGTAAGACCATTTTTGGATATCTGTGTTTTTACTAGTCAGAGCATACAGGTTTGTCTTTGAAACTTAGTTCCTTATCTCATTCGGTCTGCTGATTGTTTTTAGAAACTAGATATTACTTAGTGACCTGGAAACCATGTGATATGTTTTTCCCCAACAGTAGTATTTTACCAAAATATGAGCAAACTCTAGGGTCCATCAAAATGAAATGATTTTATGGATGATATAAAAGGTGATATTTTGACAGGCAAATAATTTTTCCCATGTGTTGATGGAATATATAAAAATTCAACTCTTTTCTGGTTAGCTATTCATTATACTCCAGTCTTTTAAGTTCCTGATAATAATTAGTCTTTTATCTGTTGGTAATTAACAAGGTGAAATTTGTAATTAAAAACTGCTAGTATGTATGGAGAGTCACGCTATGTTTCTATTCTAATTAATTTATGTTCATTTACCTTATTGATTCAACTATCTTTTCCTGAGTGACCATATATTCAACTATATTTTATTGTATTTTTGCTGAGTGATCACTCTGAAGCAGGCAGTATGACAAGAATCTACTGTTTGTAGATGATGAACAATCATACTTTGGCAAAGCATTTCTTCCCAAAATGGAATTCAAGAACTCATGGGAAGTTAGCAAACCACTAAATGTAATAAACTCCACAATAGAGACATATACAAATGTCTTATTCTGCTTATGTTGCCATAAGCAAATACCATAGACCAGGTGGCTTAAAAAATAGGAATTTATTTTCTCACAAGTCTAGAGACTGAGAGGTCCAAGACCAAGTTGTCAGCTGATTCTACAGCTGGCTTGCAAGTAGCCCTCTTTTCACTGTGTCCTCATATGGCAGAGAGAAAAAGAGCTCTGGTCTCTCTTTCTCTTATAAGAACACAAATCTCATCTTGAAGGCCTGACCTTCATGACCTTAAGTAAAACCTAATTACCTCAAAAGGCCTCACTTCTGAATGCCATCACATTGAGGGTTAGGGCCTTGCTATGAATTCTGGAATTCCAAGGTGGGGGGTGGGAGGTAGGGGAGAGGGATGCTCATTCAGTCCATAACAAGTTACTGGTAGGATCCCAGAAAGAAGAAATGCTTCACAAGTGTTTTAATATATCAACCAGGTGTTTTGGAAATAGAAGGAGGTTTATGGGCACACCCAGAATGGCCTGATAATCCACACAGAAAAAATAATTGAACAGGGGCACCTGGGTGACTCAGTTGGTTAAGTAGTTGGTTAAGTGTCCAGCTTTGGCTTAAGTCATGATCTCACAGTTTGTGAGTTTGAGACCCACATGGGGCTTGCTGCTGTCAGCTTGGAGCCTGGAGCCTGCTTTGGATTATGTGTCTCCCTCTCTCACTGCCTGTCCCCTGCTCATGTTCGGTCTCTCTCTCTCTCAAAAAATAAACATTAAATTTTTTTTTTAAATAAAAAAAATAATTGAACAAATGGAACAGACGTGATACTGTGTGGACTATTCAAGGAATAAAGATAATTTGGTATGTCAGGAGCTACTTATGCTTGTGTAAGAGTAGTGGCAAGTTTCTCGAAAAGGATCCCTCACTGTCATATTATATGGAAATTTCATGACCTTTATGTATTAGTCTATTTTCAAATTTTTTAGTTATCTATTAATGAAATTCTAGTTTTCCTCTGAAGGAATTTGAGTAAAAAGAAAATCTTTCAACTCTTTTTCAAAAATGAAAATTAAACAACTTATTTTTGTTGTCAATATCCATGTGCAATTGGGTTATAATATAGACTAGTGGACAGTGGGGTCATGATTAATTGCATGGCACTGGGTTAGACCTCTTTAGGTTTCCAGTGCACTTACCTCGTGTGTTAGGTAGAATTATTATATGACCCCTGAAGATCCCCTTTCTCTGGTGCACATTAACTTTCTCCAAGTTACTAAATCAAACAGCAGATTAGGTGCTGGTATGAAGAGACTTTGAGGACATCTTTAAATTCACAAATCAGCTAATGATAAAATGGAATATTATCTTCAATGGGTCTAACCTAATTAGAAGATTCTTTAAAAGAGAATTAACTCCTCTTAATGAGAGAGAGGGAAAACATGAGAAGGAATTGATAAAAACAAGAGTCTCTATTTCTGGCTTTTAATGTGGAAGGGGTTATGTGGCAAGGCAGCCTCACAACTGCCAGAACCTAATTTTGACAACTTGAATGAGCTTGCAGTGATTCTTCTCATTGCCAAAAAAAGAAAAAAAAAAGTCTCACCTCTGCCCTGGTATCAGCCTGTGAGTGTTTGAGCAAAGAACCCAGTTATTCTGTGACCAGATTCTTGACCTGCAGAAACTGAGATAATAAGTGGGTGTTGTTTAAACCTCTAAAGTAATATTTCCTTGTCATGCAGCAATAAAAACCTAATATACTGGTCTCCATTCCTTGCAATGTTCATGTTAGGAGTCATCTTTTTTTTTTTCCTCTCTCTCTCTTTTTTAAGCAATGCCTGGAAAATTGAATTTCTGCTTATATCGAACCTATTGGTAACAAGTTCATTAGTAAATGATTTTAAGCTAAAAATATTAAAGATATGCTAGGGGCACTTCATAGTGAATGGAATTTTGACTGCATGCATTATGCTATTTATTTCTTTTTATCCTAATGACCAATATAATTAATTACTTACTAGTTAGGAACCTCATTACTATTTAGAATGCTCATCACTATTTATGTGTCAAAAATTGCATTACCACTAATTACTATCAATCCCTACTGTTTGTAATCCCTTGGTAATTAACTGACAAAGTAAAATCAATACTACAAAATCAATTAGTATTGAATTACCAAAAATATCAAATTTTGAAATATCACTTCAAAATATATAATGAATCAAACTACCTTGATTTCAAAAAGGAACCCAGCTACCATTCTGCAGGACACATAGATAGGGAAATGGTTGTAATCTGTAGCTAAATATTTATATCTGGATATGCTCTTCACTCATACACAGTTGTTTGGACAGTCTCCCCAATGGAAGATGTATTGCTTAATGCTTATTATGTATTTACCACTGAGAAGAATTAGCTTTGTTTCAGAACTTAGAAACTAATCAGGATCCTACAGTGAGCATGGGAGGATTGGGGGACATGGGAGAATTGGTCCCACAGTAAACTTTCAAGTCCATATTTCTATTTATCCTACTTAGACAATGTAAATAAACTATGTCTTTTACTTACTGACCTAGACTATATATTGCAATCTTGTTTAAGTAGTTAGATTCCTAAGATTCCTATCTCTTCTGTATATAAATTCATGCACTGTGTGCATGTCTGGTACTCTGATTCTCCAGAAAAAGGTTTCACTTTTGTCTGACTCATATCTTCCTTGATCTCATCTAATATTAATAAGATTTTTAGAGGTATTCTGCTTGCAGATTTAAATACAGTTTCAAATGTTATTATTTATTGGTTCAAATACTGCTGAAACAAAACTTCCATAGCATTCATTTTCATAGCAAATCTCCTTTGTTATCTATATAGATATTTGTATCCTGAATTATATACTGGGTGAAAACAACTTGGGTGTTCCTTGCATTTGCTCCACTCACTGGAAATTAATGTCCCTGTCTGTTTCTTCTCTAGTCATTGGCTTCAAATAAATATTTCCTCTGATCTCTAAGTAGTAGGAGGAACTATCTGTCTTATCTTTTTCACTACGTTGGTCAAAATAAAGGATTACAATAAAAAGGGAAGTTAGATGATAAACTGTTTTTGATATGGTCTTTGAACCTAATACTTTTTCAAAAAATTTGAATTACCTGTTTCAAGCAGTAAAATAAAGAGACAAAGCAACTGTCTTTAATGGGTTGAAACATAAACACACATTTTCATTTTAGTTAAATGAGAAGAAAAGTTAATCTTCACACGTCTAAATCCTCTGTAATGAGCTAGGAGTTATACTTACACAATGCAAACACAAAGGAAGTTGAAAATTTTGGTCATAAAAGTTGTCAGCGTTCAAGATAATTTCAAAAATTGTTTTCGAAAAATAAATATAAAGGTAATCCAGTAAGCTATCCAAGGCTATTTGCAGTTTTATATTTGTATAGTCTATTAGAAGTCGTTTAAATAAAATTAATTCTTAGAACATTAAACTCAGTCTAGTACCAAATGACCAATTGTACTTTATTTCAGTTACTTCAACATAAACTTCATTACGTTCATTCTAAATCAAAAGAAATTATGAAAAGTTGGGTTAATGTTTAACTAAAATGTTTAATAATACATAATATTTTATTAGCAGTTATAATTATTTAGAGTTCATATTTGGTGTCTTTCATATATTCATATATTTCAATATATTCATATATTTCATATATTTCAAATTATTCCTTAGTATTTACATTTCACATTATATATAAAAATATATAATATTTGGAGTTTTTTCATATATATAATTTTTGAATGTCTTTTGACATTTTTGAAATGTTAAACACTTAAATACTGTCTTGCTTTGTTTGTTTTGTTTACCTTTCCTGTATGTCTTTTATGTAGGACATAATGCCTTATAGCAGATATGATCTTTTATTTCAAAAAAAATATTATAGTATCTCTTAGTATATTTTTAAGTGTTTGTATATTCATGATTCAAATTGGCAATCAGTTTGACCCAGAATATTTATAAAAATAGAACAATATAATTATTATTTTTTTGTTTATTATCCAAATCATTTTCTCACAAAATCTAGAATAATCTCAGTAGTACACCTGCTGGTATGATTGTTAAAATATAAATGTTATTTCCAAAATTGTCAGCATATTTCTTCTAACAGATATATTAAATATTAAAGTAAAAATTAAGTGTAAGGAGCAAACACATATTTTCTAAATATGTGTGTAATTACTGTGTTAACCCCCAGTCAAGCTTTTAGTTTATATCATGCTCTTTTTCCCTCTCCAAAGGACTGAACATTCCTATTATCCCTGTTTTACAAGTCTCATTTTCAGCTGAAAATTCATTATGTTGCCATGTCCTTATGACTTTTGATTTTCATTAGAGATCATTATACTATGGGGAAATAAACATATCTCAGAGACAATATAAGTAGGGTCTTCTTAGCTTTGATTACTTAGCATTGTGTTTTTAAATTAATGTCTAAACACTGAGATCAATTAACATTTTTGAAGAAAGTATTTTCTGCACAAGAAATTGCATTCAAATTGTCTTGTGGGAAGTTCATTGTCATAAAGTGTAATTTAAGAAAATTCCTATCACTGCTTGGTTATGATAAAATGGAAAGTCTGATAAACATTAATCCCTACAAATAGATAAGAAAATAGGAAATGAAAGTTCTCTTTAAGGTGTTGAAATGGTTTAGAATTGATTTTCATGTCAGATGATTAATGTAATAACATAAAGTAAGGCAGAATGCTTAAGGAATATTAAAGAGAAAATAACAGTGAGTACCTTGCATCTCTGGAACATTTTGTACAGTGGCTAACATAGCTTTTCCTTAGGTAGTAATAATGCTAACACAAAATTCAGTGCTTTTTTTTTTTTTTCAGATGGATAAGATCAAGTAGAAATATATATTTCACATATTTGGTTCAGAGAATGAAAACACTGAGAAGGTAAAAACAAAAACTACTTGACCTAGCTATCTGTGAGCTTGATTTGGGAAACAGCCACTGGTTCTAGGCTCCATTGAGCAGATGTTTAAACACATTTGATAGTTTAAATAACTTCAGGAAATGGACACTTCAGCTTTTCACATCAAAACCATTCACACCTTTGAATCCCAAGTTGTGATTCTTTTTTTTTTTTTTTTAGGCTTATTTATTTTGAGAGGTGGGGGTGGGGGAAAGAGAGAGAGAGAGAGAAAGAGAGAGAATCCCAAGAAGGATCCTTGCTGTCAGCCCAGAGACCAACAGGGGCTCAGTATCATGACTGAGATTATGACCTGAGCCAAAATCAAGGGTCAGACGCTTAACTTATTCAGTGACCCAGGTGCCCCTGATTATAATCGTGAAAAGTGCTTTTTCCTCCAGTGACATGAAAACAACACAGAGGATGATGTGGATGACACACTGAAAAATTAACTCTAATATCAGCCCAGTAACTCAGCCTAATGTTGGCTTCTAATGAAACCACTTAGAACTCCACTGTAAGGACAAATAACAAAGGTGAAAATGAATAACATCCAATAATTAAGAAGCAGAGCTAATATTAAAAGCCAAATGCACACAAAACTGCCACATCCATTTCTAAAGCAGACAGAGAATACATCATGTTATCATTGGCACCAGACATCAGGAAGTGCAGATATCATCTGATCATTAGAGATACTTAAAATGCCTTTAAGAACCCCACTTTTATGTTCATCATGTGCTGACAGTTTTTATTCACAAAATGTACCTGGGGAAGGTGCATCTTTTGTAGTTCACCCCAGCAAATACACAGTGTTGTTAGCTCTGTATGCCTTAATCTAGTAAGAGTCGAAATACATTCTGCTCTTTGTAATGGGGCTTAGTAACTTCTAAACAATACCTAAATATGTGACTAAATTGTGTCATTAAAGGTGAAACTGGTAATATTCCAAAATGTTAATTTTAAATGGGAAATACTGAGTACATATGCATTTGTAAAGGATTTGGTCTTAAATCTTTGAATAAGGAAGTCTAATATTTCATCAGAACAATTAGAATTTTAGAGGAAAATCTATAATTCAGGAATCAAAGCATATGAAAATATCTTGCTAAAAATATAAAGACAACATTGCTGCTTCTAGATAAAAATACTGAAAAAAAGAGTTATTTTAAGTATAGTAATATATTTTAGTGACATGAATGCAAAAAATGAAAAGTTCAGTGGGGATTAAAGACCTGAGTTAGAATCACAGATCTGTTTCTAACGTGCTTGTATAAAACTTTGCAATTTAATTAACTTCTCTGTACCTCAGGATTATTTTTTTAAATGGTAATGAGAATCCTCACTTCAAACATATGTTGTAATTCATGAGTTCATGGAGGAGAAAAATCCTGGTGGATTATGAACATGTAAAAGCATGTGTTTGTTTCTACTTACAAATCTATAATGCTGCCTTAAAGTTCCTTTTTAATTAAAAAAAATAAATTAAATTAACTTAAATCAAATTAAATTGAAGAGATTTAAAACAATCCCACGTATGCATGCATAATAGAAAATAGATTATTAAAATGAAAACAAAAAATAATTGCTTTATTTTTACTCAATTTTCTCCATATCATTCTGTATGCAGTCATTAGAAGATTAATGAAATTACATATTTCTCCCATATTAATTTTAAAATATAAAACAAAAAGTGAATAAACTATTATTTACTACAAAATATTGTAACCACAACTTATTTTTTTTTTTGAATTTGGGTTTTTATTTGTAATGTGTCCCTCTTGAAAGTTACAGTTTGGCCCTACTGGAATATTGTATTTGTGGAATTTACATCTAATGGGTACATTTTTATAGATATGTATCAAATCTGGAGTGGATTAAAGAGTACTTAGCTCTATCAATATTCCAACTGTCTTTCCCATAGATATTAGTAAACTGGTTCTATTATGTATATGGAGAAGCAGAGCACTAAAATTTCCATGACAATTTGAATGAAAATAAATTGGGAGCACTGCCCTACCACAAACCAATAAAAACAGAGAGTTAATGTAGACCTCTTACAGACAGATTTGTATTAGAGTAAGTGTTCATTTTAGTACAAAATGCTGCTCCTTCCACAATGGAAGTGGTCCATTATAATCAACCTACCTTCAGATATCAGGTGCATCACCCCAGGAATGGTGTCTTATGGAGCTGACTGTTGGTCTTTGCTGCTGACATGTTAGGCCCCGGGCAGTCAACCTTGGTGAGTGAAACCCCATGTTGCTGAGCCATGTATAACTTCCATTATTGCCACCCTACCCACTTTGCTCATCAGCTCAACGGGCAATGACAGAGGAAGCTGGGAAAAGAGGCCATGTGGTATCTACAAAATAGATTATCCTAATCACTTGATAATTAAAATTCTTTCTTGCTGAGTTCACTTTTTAAAAAATTTTTAATATTTATTTATTTTTGAGAGGGAGAGAGAAAGATCATGAGTTGCAGAGAGACACACACAGAGAGAGAGAGAAGTAGATATGGAATCTGAAGCAGTCTCCAGGCTCTGAGGTGTCAGCACAGAGCCTGAAGCAGGGCTCAAACTCATGAACCTACAAGATCATGACCTGAGAATAAATCATACGCTTAACCCACTGAGCCACCCAGATGTCCCAGTGAGTTCATCTTCTGATTAGTATTTACAAATGACACAAACATCTTCATTTTTTTCCCATTCAAACCCATTCCATGTAACTCTTCTCCAATTTCTTTGTCACATATTGTCCAGTCATGTTCCTTCCAAGTCCATGATTAACCAGCCAAGCATAAATCATAACATAAATCAATATATAAGTGCACATCTGGCTATTTCTTGTTCAAAGCCAAGTGAATAAGCAGAAATCCTGCCTGAAGTTCTGGCCACTGGGAGGCTTTCTCTCCACACTGTCCTTCAGCAATATCTCGGGTGGATGCTTCCGTGCCCTAGCTGTCCATCTTCATGTGGTCCCTACAATCCTGCAGAACCGATCTGTAAACCAGGCTGAAGTCTTCTCTTCCTCTATCAACTGGCTATAGGGAACTCTCCATGAAACCCTAAGTGTAGGCTGGGAGAGGGCAGAATTTTTAACAAAAATGAAAAATGAAAAAAGATGTTATTAAAAAATTTCGTACTGAGGGTATTTCCTGACAATACACAGTGCAGAGCAAAGGGCCTTTCAGATGGGGCTGAGCCGAGAAGTTTTTATGGGAAGGAAGTAGTTCAAGAATGCTAAGAGCTCAATGAGATATCAGTAAAAATACTAATAAAGATAGATTATTGGAAAGAGTCGTCCCTGAATTTTGAAGGAGGTATCAGATATTAGGCATGAATGCATGTGAACAAAAGTAAATTAATGAGCTTCAGGTTTCCCAGTATTTCTGAGATTTTCTGAAAGTAATGTTTAAAGGAAAATATGTTTTATAAGAGCTAACGGAATTTATATTTGGAGACCTGAATGGGGATTGGAAGCTAGAAGATATTCTGAATTAGGTATAGAACTACGGAGATCAGTTTGGACTCTTGTTGCAAATAAGCAAGAGCGCCAGAAATATATGCCACAGCTGCAGCATTTGGAGATCTTTAATGTTGTTAAAGCTATAAATTCAGGGATGATCCTTGCAGAAAAGTTAGAATGATTTCCAGTATCCTCAGTTGGCTTTTGTGTTTTTTTGTTTCTTGTTTTTGTTTTTTGTTTGTTTGATTATTTTTGGCAGAGAAACTTCACAAAACACTAATTGCATTTAAGGTACCAAAAGACAGGATAAGGGTTTTCAAATGAAATAATGGGATAAAGACTTAATAAAATCTTTGCAAATCTTCCTTGCCAGATGCAGTGTTCTGCTGATGGTTCATGGTGAGCACTGAGTTGCCGAGTCTCGTGAAACTCACTGCTCTTATTCTTGTCTAAAAAAAAAAAGCATATACCATCATATGATATTTAAATTCAAATTCTGTTAATTATAATAGTGTTATAATTTTGTGTTAATTGATTTATATGATTTTCTGTGCAATTGATTATTAAATTATAAACAATGAAATAATTGAACAGTAATTTTACTTACTAAAATATAGACTATAAACTTCTATCACTGAAATTTAAGTTCAGTTGTTAAGATAATCAATAAAATTTTGCTCTTTAAATTACAACTTTCTAGAAAGAATGATTATTTCATCAAGTATAGATGGGATAGTCCATACTTATTAAAGAACACAAATATTTCCAAATGACTTATTTGCATTTCAAATTTAACTCCATGTCCCTATATAAGAAGGGAGGTGCTTACATTTTTAAGCATCACTGATATTTACAGCTCTTCTCCTTACACATTAACCATAAACAAAAAGGCATTAATGATATGAAGGCTGAAGTTCAAAATTATTTTTTCACATTAGTCAAAATTATAGCTTCAAACTGACTGTTTTTGTATTTTTATTAAATATGTATGTTATATGTTCCAAGAATCAAAATAATAGTCATATGTTTACCTGTCTATATTGTTGAAAAGCAAAGTAGCTATGTCACATTAAGCAAGTTGATTAAACCCTTTGGGTCACTGTTTCCAAATGCTTCAAATAGCAATAATAAGATACCTGTCTTATAGGGTTATCCTGAGTATTAAAGAAATTAGTGTTTGTGAAATGCTGAGAAGTGTGTCTAACAAATGTTAAGCACCAAGTGCATTAAAACAGACAAACTAAATTACTTGAAGATGCTTTTTGTTTCAAGTACTTACTTAACAAATCAACAACACTCAATTTACCAGGATTAAAATAAGCCATACTTCTGTTTTCTATGATAATTATGTTGTCAATATGCATCTATTATGATATACATATTGTGTTATACAAAATATGAAAATACATTTCAATCACTTAGGAACCAGGTTCTTAATATCTATCTTTTCTAAATGTAACTTGTATAACATAATATTAACTTGGGAAAAAAACAAGACATGGTAAAGTTTAGTAATTAAGAATGTTTTTCATTAATTAGAAATGTTAAGCCCAGTTAATTTCTCTTCATGGGGGAAATCAGAGTTGATAAAAACTGTGACTCCCTTTTATTAATTTGGGAAGGATGAAAAGAAAACTTTTTGTTTAACATATACTTGTTTATTTTCATTTTCATGCTTAATTATAGTAAGACCATATTATTGAGCTACATGCTGTAAAACTTGATCCCTGTTCCACACAAAAGATATCTTTTAATACAGTAATATAATTCCTCAACTTAATATATGAATCTAAGCCATCCATTAACTATCCATGACAGAATGTTAGACCTGTTTCCTTTTACTTAACCAAATTTTGCTCATGGTAAGGTTTTTATACATACACATAGGTTTTATAAGGAAGATCTATGTGACCACATTTCTCAGGATCTATTTGAACCAAGGATCAAAGTGCCTTCAGGGAATGCGTGAAGAGAAGAGAAAACCATGGTTCACAAAGTTTGCTGAGGACTACAGGCCAGTTTGAAATGGTATATAAGGGAGGTTACTTTATTTTATTTTTTTTTTTATTTTTTTTAATAGTTTATTGTCAAATTAGTTTCCACATAACACTCAGTGCTCATCCCCACAAGTGTCCTCCTCCATGCCCATCCCCCCCTCCCCCCACATCCATCAGTCCTCAGTTTTTGTCAGCATTCAAGAGTCTCTCTAAGGGAGGTTACTTTAAAAGCTTTTGGTTTGCTCTAACTTTAAACTTATATTGAAATTGAAAGAATAGTATAATAAATTTTCACTCACCCTTTATCCAATCATATAACGTTTAATAGTTTGTCTCATTTGTTTTGTAATTCTTCTACATTTACATAAATAATGTACACATGGATTTTTCAGTACGATTTGAGAGTAAGTTGGAAATATTGTGCTCCTTTATCGCTCAATAATTCAGTTTGTATTTTGAAGGAAAAAGAAATCACTTATATAACCACATAGTTTTAAAAATTGGAAAATTTTACACTCATGTAATACCGTCACATGAATTAGCTACAGTTACCGTCACATGAACCGTCTACAGTTTAGAATTCATATTTAAATACCGATTTTCAAAATAATGACTTGTAGGTCATATTTTATGTTCAGGATCCAGTACACAATCACACATTGTATTTAGTTGTCATATCCCCTTTAATATAGAACAGCATCACAGCCATTTTTCTCTTCCTTGACCTTTTAGTTGTTGAAAAGTACACACAAGTTATTTTGTAAAATGCCTCCAAATTGACTTTGTCTGATGTTTCCTAAAGATTAGATCCGCATTATGCTCTTTGCTAGTCATACCATACCATCGATATTATAATGGTAGTTTTGATCACTTGGTTAAGGAATTACACACAGGGTTTCTCCTGAGTAAAGCTAACTAATAAGTACATTAACAAGCATGCTGGAGCTAACTAATTTGAGATTATATAAATATGCTGTTCTTCATCAAACTGTGACCCAGTAACTTTAGCTTAAATTTGAGGATGTTCATATATATATATATATATGTGTGTGTGTGTGTGTGTGTGTGTGTATAACATGTAGTACATATTATATACTAATATACAATGCGTATTAGAAAATATCCAAATAAAAATTAAATATAAAAATATATAGTATGTGTATTACCTATATAATATATAACATATTAAAATACATATTAGAAAATCATCAAGTTAAATATATAAGTATATATGTTTAAAATTTTGTATTCTGTAAGGAAATTCTTTCTGCTTTCCTTTTTGTTTTATTTAGTGAGTCATACAATACACTGTGATGTTATTTTCTTTGATGCTCAATTTGTGTGGAACATTATTAGGAATAGAACTTAGAATATCCCCACTCAAATAATGTTCTTGCCCAATTTCCATGGACTATGTTTGAGACTAGATATAGGACTTTACAAATGATAGCTAAAACAATTTAATGATACAGGTTTCCCCCACTATCTGAAAGTAGAACATTCCTATGAAACCTTTTATAAGCTGAAATGCAGGTAAGAGTATCCTGCCAGAGTCCAGCTGCAGCCAGTGCAGGGGTCCCTGAAGGGTGGACCGTGTTGGCAAGAGATGGAATAGAGGCCACAAGATTCTTTCTGGTCACCAGGCAGGCATCTCTGCACTGACAGAGACTTACCTCTATTTATGGTTAAGTGTATGGGGAACAGCACAGAAGTGGCCTTTGCTGTAGACAATGATTTTTTATGACACATTTCTTTGATATGTAAAAATTTCCCAGAACATAGATTTGTAGAAGACTCATACATAATCTTTATCAATAGTGATTGAATTAGGTGATTTAGATGCTTATCATATGGGGAAAGAAGGTATCTTTAGCATTCAAATACAATACAATGTTTTTAGAATAGCAAAGGCAAAAGTTAGTTCCTTGTGAGCAGGAGTCAATAGCCTGTTTGCCTAAGGGGAAGTATAAGAAAAACACGTTTCTCAGGAAGCACAATGTTTGCTCCCATAATCACAAAAGAAGTTGTTCTTTTTTTTATTTTATTAAAAAAAAAANTATAATCAGCATATCAAGGCCAGAATAAGTCACTCCGAATACGAATCAACAAGGTGCTACTAACTAACCCAGGGGTTAGTGCTCAAGCAGAAACAATAAAGTGGGAATGGATCTTGGTAGTCATCTGAGGGCAAGAGACCTCGCAAACTTGCCTTAACCTCACAAGGAGTTTTCTCAACTAGTGAGTTCAGAATGGCTTCCAACTGCATCCCGCTTTCAGAGAGTTCCCTCATACCATTTCACTTTTATGAAAAATACTACATTAATACCTGTTTTTGCTAACTGAAAGAAATTCTAAAATGGTTTTGCTTTTGCAAAATATTTTATTGCAAAATAAAGCCCTTACAATACTAACGTAGATTTTTCATAAAAGTAAACTAGCGTAATGTGAACTTTCAGAAAACAAGAGGATACCTGTATTCAAAAGAATAAAGAGGGGCGCCTGGGTGGCTTAGTCGGTTAAGCGTCTGACTTTCGCTTGGGTCATGATCTCGCGGTTCGTGGGTTCGAGCCCCGCGTCGGGCTCTGTGCTGCCAGCTCAGAGCCTGGAGCCTGTTTCAGTCTGTGACTCCCTCTCTCTCTGACCCTCCCCTGCTCACGCTGTATCTCTCTCTCTCCTAGAAATAAAAAAAACATTAAAAAAAAAAAAAAGAATAAAGAGAATATATCTTGACCATCTACCTGAAAGAATATTTCCAAAGGCTGGAGAAAAGAAGTCTGGCTTCCAGAGAGAAAGAGATAGGAATGAAGGGAGATGATGGTCATCATATACCAAAGGATGCCAGGCTAATATCTTGGATAGCAATAAAAGCGCCATTAGACAAGATTGTAGCTCCTTTGACATCTAGCCTTGATTGCCCCGAAACCATCATGGAGGAGCATTTACTGCATATACTTCTGGAAATCACCTGAACTCCATTAACAGTTGCACTCTAGCACTAGTGACACTCTTGCCATTAGTGACCATTTGTAGGCTTTTGGAGTCATTGTCATTAAACTATGAACTATGGACATAGAGAACTAAAACAAGAGAGAAAAAAAACGGTGGCAGATAGTAGTGGTATGAGTGGTACTTCAAGCTCTAAAATTCTACACTTATGCAAATATAATACCAACAAACAAATGAAAAAGGACACATAACATATTTCTAAAAATCAGCAATTTGGGTGGACCTGGGTGGGTCAGTCAGTTGAGTGTTGGACTCTTGATTTTCACTCAGGTCAAGATCATGGGATTGACCTTGAGCAGGGGCTCTGAGCTGAGCATGGAGCTTACTTAGGATTCTCTCTCTGTCTCTCTCTCTCTCTCTCTCTCCCTCTCTCTCTCTCCCTCCCCCTATGCCCCTCTCCCTTGCTTGTGCTCGCCCCTTCTCTCTAAAATAATAATTAAAAAATCAGCAATTTGGTAACATTTTGTGAAACCATATTTTTTTTGATTTAGCATTTTAATAATTTAAAATAACAATGAATTTACATCTCTTTCCAACCCTTAATTTAAATATTTATTTCTGATATAACACACTTTAAGAACTCAACAAAAAAGATACAAACAAAAAACCTTTAGTCATCATTTGCTTGGTTTGTCTGTGAATTTCCCCTTCTGTAACTCCATTTACAGATGGCCGTCAGATGCTAGGATATATTCGTATGATGCCACATACCCATATATTCATAAGTATCTAGATGATTAACTAAACTCTTCTACTTCTTCTTCAAAGTTTTATGATGTTTAAGTAACATTTAAATTTTGTAATAAATATTGAATATCAAGAGGTTGTCTGACACCTATTTTATGCTACTTTGGAGTCTGTTAGATCACCATAGTCTGGTTGTAACTGCTGCTAAAGTGGTCGACTGTGTGTGTTCCAATCAATTGAAGCAGATGCAATTTGCAAGTAGCTCAGCACACATGCATCCCACTCGTATCTCACCAGATGTCCTGCAGTGCCCTTGCATGCACATCTCAGCAGTGCCTGCGACATAGCACCCCTTGAAGTGAAGCATTTACAAATCTGAGACTGGAACTGATGAACCGAATCATCCCCATCAGTTTCTGGAAAACCTCAGGGTTTCTTAGAGGATGTTTCCAGTTGATCTACCAGTCAGTTATACTTGAGGCAGACATCTCGGCTCTGTAATGTATCTGCATTCTGACTTACTCTTCCTTGCTTCGTTCACCCTGTTCTCCCTTGTTCCCTGGGTTGCATTTCTTAACAGAGTATTGAAAAGAAGTCATTGTCTTAAGCCCCACTTTCTGCGCAAATACTTGAGCAAATATGAAATGCTTTGCAAACATTTTTAGCGGGCTTGAATATAAACAGCATGAACAATTTTAATTTGGATAAAATGTTGAAAAATAAGGCATAAGCTACACTGAAGTTTTTTTTTTTAATTCCTTGAGTCCTTTTTTTTTCATTTTCCTAAGATATTCTTTTGACATAATGAAAAAATGCATGACTAATAAGTGGTCTTTTTAAAGTGCCTTTTGCCTTTAATCAGTATTGTACTAATTATGTTTCTGAGTATATAATTGTCTGTTCTCCTGAAAAGGAAAAAGAATCAGTTTTCATGAGACAAAGATTTTGTGCCCAAATGTGAAAAACAAAAAACAATTTCTTTACATTCCTCAAATTATAATCATATAGGTTTCTTTGCAAACCATAATTAAACTGTGTCCCTGTAATTTCTCTCAGTACAGATTTAGCTCAAGTCATGTGTATGATCATTGTATAGCAGTAATACAATAGTTTCTCCTCACGTGACTCTATTGTGGCTAAGATTCCCTGGCCCACATTTGCAAAGAAGTCATGGGAAGCCAGGAAGCTGGAAAAACCAAAGAGATGGGAGTTTTTTTATTTTCTTTTTAATTAACAGTTCTGCAAGCCACACTTACATTTAATACTTGCATCTCTTATTAAAATACTCTCTTAGCGTGCTGCATACTTTTCTGAGTTCATTTATATACAAATATTTTGTTTTGTTTTATTTCAAGTTTTTTTTATTTTTTTTATTTTGAGAAACAGAGACAGAGAGATAGCAGGGGGAGAGAATCTCAAGCACTCTCCATGCTGTCAGCATGGAGCCTGATGCTGGGCTCAATCCCACAAACCTGCAAGATCATGACCTGAGCCTCTATCAAATGTCAGTTGCTCAACCAACTGAGACACTCAGGCACCCCCAAATCTTTTATTTTAATACTAAGTTCCTAAAACAGCTAGGAAAATAGGGAATTTTTTATATAAAAATATTTGCTAATACTTATTTTCCTTCATTGAATATATTTATATAATTTTTTAAAGAATCATAGATTCTAAGAAAACCACACTAACTTTCCTGAGTAAACATGAGCTGCTTTTTATTAAGTAACTTAAAATTTGATAAGTTTTCTGCAAAATTCATATTAAAATCCAGTTTGTCATCTATTTTCAGTTCTATGTCATACCAGCAGGTGGCAGGATTAAGGCACAAAATTTGTGTATCCTTGAGAAAGGTAGAAAATATTCCTTTTCAATGTCGAAGATAGCAGTTATATTAATTCTTGATCATAGAGGTGACTCAACTCACCCAGCTTTACTCCTTAGCAGATGCAGTCCTTTCCTTGAAGTTGTTGAGGCTATCACAGTCATCACTTTGATCACAAATCATCACTGTGCTGCAATAATGTTCAGCCTTTACTATTATAAAGTGGGTCCATAGCATCTGGACACATAAATCTGGATCTTTTTAATACTAGGCTACACCAGGCACACTTTCTGGAAGAATGACGCTATTCATATGATAAGAAATAGACTGAAATTAAACAATCTTGCCTTTTAATAATCAAAGATTTTTATTTTCTTTTATTTATTTTATTTTTTAGTGAGTGGTGTTTTTTGCCTTGGTTTGAACAAACTAGATGATAAATTTATAGATGATATGCCATTTGTAAAGTGATTAAAAGGCTTAGGTTACTTAAACCTGGTGCTTCTTTTCATTGAATTCTCTCATGTTTCTGCTTCTATTTTGTCTGTCAACAAATGCACACAGGCCTGGGTGATATAAGTGCCACTAAAGTGGTTTTCTTATATTGAGTGGACTGCATAATGTTTGTATTTTCTTTTATATTTCTGTTCTCTGAGTTCTCTTATTAGGTCACTTTTCTTTCTTTCTTTCTTTGTTTTTAAATTTATTTTAGAGAGAGAGAGCATGCACACCAGAGCAAAGAAGAGGGGAAGAAGGAGCACTGAGCCAGATGCATGGGGCTCGATCCCACAAACCTGGTATTGTAAGGCCACAAGTCTAAACGTCTAAACCAAACTGACTCCATGACAGGCTTTAAGTTTCCCCTCTGAACTAGAAGGCCTGAGTTTCAGCTTTCCCGAAACTATCAGGCAGTTACACATTGCCCAAGGCAGGAGAAACCACCCTTGCAACACCCAATCAGGAAAGGCCAGCGACCACCCTCCACATTACTAAGGGAGAGGCCTGGAGATAGAAACTATAGATAGGACCCTGTTACCTAATGTTAAAGTTAACCTGTTAGTCGCCTAACAAGACCCTAGGCTCGCTCTGTGATTGGTTGAATTTAAAGGTACTCTAAATGTTGTAATTGGATCCCGCCAAAAGTAACGAATACTCTAGACAATGTGTATGGTCAAACCAGCTGTCAATGATGTTGAATTATTATGATTGGATCACTGTTCCCATGTCACAACTTCTGTAATTTCCCCGTCTCAAACCCCATAAAAACCCTACTCTGCCCTTGTTCGTGGCTCTCAGCACGGACCCATATGCTGGTGAAGTCTGTGAGCCCGAGCTTAAGCCGTAATAAAGCCCTTTGCCTTTGCATGCGTGACTCGGTCTCCCCGGGGGTCTCTGGTCGGTGAGGATACTGCGATCTGGGTATAACAGTATCATGACCAGAGCTGAAATCAAGAGTCAGGTGCTCAGCCGACTGAACCAGCCAGGCGTCTTTAGGTCACTTTTCTTAAAGGGATATTCATCTTCAATAACTTCTTTACAATCCTACTGAAAAGTGTGTAATTGAGTCAGAATACAGCATAATATACTAACATAATAAAGGAATTGCTCCTATAAAAATATATTTAATAACTGATTGCTAATTAAAGGAATGAGAAAAATTTTATTTTACTATTGCCAAGTTCTAAAATCTTTGTGAAAATTTGTCTGGGACTTAAATTGGTGAGTTTAAAATGTCTGGCACATTATCAGTAGGTATGCATTGCATTTTAATATCCTTCTCCCATATTAAATGTATAACCAAATTCCTGTTTTATTGGAGTAAAAATATGTTCTTAAATAAAATAACATGGAAAGAATTTAACCATCTATTTTCTATATCATGAAATAAAAGGAAAGCGTCTAAAATGGATAGGTGGAGTGGTGTTCAAGTGTTCACAATATTATCAGTCACAATATAAGATAAATATATATGGTAAGTAAAGAAAAGCAGTGTAGAGATTTACCCACTGGTCATTGTGAGGCTGGGGTAAGAATGTATAAGGCAGTGAGAGGCCAGTGCACAAGAAAACAGCAAAGCACTGGGATAAGAATATTATAACATATTTTTTATGAATTTCTCATGTGTCACAACACATAAGGTAGGGATCTTTTCCTCAGTTTAATTAAAGATCTCAGTCATAAAGGAGGAACTGGTGTTGAAACCTTGGAGGATACAATTAAAAGCTGTTGTTCTTTTCTTTCCTTTGCCAGTGTCACCAATCTTAATAATATGTAGCTCTGTATTCATGCATTTATTTGATATTCTTTTTTGTATCCCTGCAATTTCAGCCAAACTCATAGTCTGCTACCCTCTGTAAATTTCAGCCTGAACTTACTTCATGTGAATCTGTTTCATAATAATAATGACCTTAGCATTATTAAAATACCCTACCACTCTTATTTTATAATGCTGTTATGATTAGCCAAATAACAACATGATTAGTATGCAAAGGCCGCAGTTCCAATTCTAGTTTTAATTTTATGAACATTATACAGTCCAGTTCTTATAACAACCCTAAAGAGTAGCTCTGTTGTTATCCCCAATTTAGAGTCAAGGCTTGTGAGCGCAGAGAAATTCAGGACCTTGACCACAATCACATAGCCAGAGTAGAACAAAAATTGGAATGTAGGCGATCTGAGTCTCTTTTCTGACAAAGAAAATCTCAGTAGTACAGATGCTATGTTTGTAGGAGTTATTGGCAGAGCATCTTTTGTTAGACCTGATACTCGGACACTGCTTCTAAAAGAGGTAGGCAATCATCACAGCAGACTCTGCAGGCGGCAAGGGCAAGAGTAAAGTAGGAATCAGCAGGAAGGAACAGAACTGAGGTCATGCTTGCTTCGTGTGGAAGAAGAGTTATATGAGAAAAGCATGAAGCAGAAGACTGCCAAGGCAGCGAACTCCCATTTTTTCATACTCATCTGACCTTGGAAAATGGCTAGGTCATTTGATTAGGAAAAAAGAAAAGAATCATAGCCAGTCTTAATCATGTGGTAATCTGACAAGGCAAGCTGTGAAATGTGATTTCTGAATCAGCATGTAATTGGTTTTATAAATAATATGAAAAGACTTGCAGTGGTATAAACTCTATCAGAATAACCATACTATATATAGCACATGTCACATTCTGTTCTAAAGGCACTTTACATATAATTTTTCTACTTTGGAATCTCTGGAGTATGGTTATTGTTTTTCTGCATTGGAAGTGTAGTGTCTGCAGATAAAAAATGATTTTTAGACTTCCTTTTTATTTCTTCATTTTTTCCCTAAATTTTCTTATTTTTTTTTTTAATGTCAGACTTAAATACTATATTCCTCAAAGGAACATAGAAATCAGAGAAAGCCTTGCTGGAATTTAAGAATATCCAAATGCCACAGGATATAAATAATACCTAAAATTGGTAGTTACAATAATAATGTATGATTTTTTTTTAATTTTTGTTTGAGCCAGCTTGCGAAACTTTTGGGAATTCCAAGTCCCTTTAAGTTTCTTTAGAGATTTGGGGCACCTGAGAGGTTCAGTCGGTTAAACATCCGACTTCAGCTCAGGTCATGATCTCACAGTTCGTGGGTTTGAGCCCTACATCGGGCTCTGAACAGCTAGCGCAGAGCCTGGAGTCTGTTTCAGATTCTGTGTCTCCCTCTCTCTCTCTGACCCTCCCCTGCTCATGCTCTCTCTCTCTCAGAAATAAAGAAAACATTAAAAACATTTAATAAGTTTCTGTGAAGATTTGATTATAGTAATTTCAAACCTAATAGATTTTATCTTAAATATTTCCAGTTTACTTACATCTAAAATTTCCTTTAGTAAATTAAACATACCAATGTAGAGGTTTTCAAGAAAAGTACATGTCAGTGTAATTACATTTCTTACAATGATCCCTTTTTTTAATCAAAAAGCAGTGTGAATATGTAAAAATAATTCACAAATGAGATGCACCTTGAGGTGAAATGTTTGAATCCATCGAACTTTTTGGTCCAAGACTCTCTGGGAGACTCCAATCAAGTATTTTCACCAATTTTCTGAAAACATTTTATATATCTCTGCAAACTTTCCAGGAAAAAATGCACAATTCAATAGATGGACTTATCTATGTGCTACATCTGTATTGTAACCATTCCCTCTCTATTTGGGCTGTGATAAAATTACACAAAATCAGGAAGGAGTGAGGGCTAGGACCATACACATAGTGCATTTAGATATTATTATGATCTTTATAAACATGGAATTAAAGGACAAATATTGACTTATTGTGATGTTAAACATATCATTTAAGGATATGAAAATATACCACAAAGAAAAAATTAAAAGATCAAAAAGACTTTGTTTTCTTTAATGTGACTGAAACCATGATGAGTAGAACATTTAGTGCAACAATATACTGATATTTGATTTCTGCTGCAGGTAACTCATTTATCTAAAGGATTTGTTTATCTCACCTAAAAACAACAAAGCCTTGGTGTTGAGCAATCCAGGACTGACAATATAGTTTGTGGATGTAATCAGCGTATCTGTACCTTGTATCTTTATATTCTCCCTATCTCCTCATGTTCACAAAAGGATCTGGGATTTCTAGTTTGCTACCACACTCCAAACAAGAAGAATAAAGAAGGATAAAAAAGATAAAATGGGCATGCTAACTGATGCTGCCTTTTAGTCAGAACAATCAGGTTTTCTGGCAACTCAACAAGAAGACTTCCACTTACATCTTATTTGTCACAAGTATGTTGCATTTCCCTTCATTATTTCATGGAAGCCTAGGCAACTACTAATCTGGGCCTTTTATTTCCCTCAAAGAAATCTGGGATTCTAGTAATAAAGAATAAGGAAATGATGGAATTTATGAAAGCATGCAACTGGATATGACACAAAACACTTCACACTTAATAAGGTTAAAAATGTGAAGAGAATATGAAAAGAGCAAAGAAACTCATAAATACTTGCATGTGATAAAAAATAATCTATTTTAGTGTGTCTTGTTATGTAAGTCAATTTATCTTTCCTCTCTTTGGTTCTCTCTTATATTGATGTTATATTTGATTTTAATAAGTCTTTCTACCCTAATAAGTAATAACTTTTGTTTCAGATACAATGTAGGTAGCATGTATCCCATCCAAAATAGTTTTTCCCCTGAAATTTATCAATTATTCAATATTCTGTACATGCAAAAGCATAGTATGCTACCTTAGGCCAAATGAAAATACAATGTTAAAACATGTTGCCATTTTAGTTACTTAATTTTTCTGAAATTTGGTTTCCTCCGGTCAAATCAAGTAGATTAAATACTAGATTATATATTTCCATTTACTAATTTTATTTTTTGGGGGTAAGAAGACCTCACAGGAGATTTACCAACTCAACACATTTTTAAGTGTGCAGGGCATTATTTGCTACCTACAGGTACAATGATATACAACAGATCTCTAGTTGCTACTGAAGCTTTATGCCTATCGATTAGGAATCCTCCATTTCTCCTTCCCTCTAGCCCCTGGCAACCGTCATTCCATTCTTTAATCCTATGAATTTGACTAATTTGGATAACTCATATAAATGGAGTCATATTACAGTATTTGTCTTTCTGTGACTAGGTTATTTCTTTTATCATGATGTTTTCAATGTTCATCCATGTCACATACTGTAGAATGTCCCTCTTTTTAAAAGTTAAATAGTATTCCCTTGTGTGTATATACCATATTTTCTGTATCCATTCATCTGTTGGTGAACTTTTAGATTGCTTCCACATCTTGACTATTGTGAATAGTGCCACAATTGCTATAGTGAACAGTGCCAGTATCTGTTTGATATCCTGCTTGCAATTCATTTCAATGCTGGTCCACACTGATTCATGGATTTGTCATCAAAACCAAGAATAACAAAAGCAAAAATAAACAAGTGAGACCACATCAAACTGAAAAGCTTCTGTGTAACAAAGGAAATATGCAACAGGGTGAAAAGACAATTAATGGAATTTGGGAGAGGATATTTGCAAACCATGCATCTGACAAGGTGCTGATCCCCAAAATGCAGAAGAAACACCTACAACTCTCTGCCTAAAAAATTAATCATCCAATTTAAAAAATGGGCTTAGGACTTGAAAGGTCATTTCTCCAGAAAAGGTATACAAATAGTCAAGGATGTGGAGAAGTTGGAACTCTTGCAGACCTTTGGTGGGAATGAACATTGGTGCAGCCCCTGCAGAAAACAGTATGGAAATTCCTCTGAATAATTTAAAATAAAATTACCTTATGAACCGGCAATTCCACTTCTGGGTATTTATTTAAAAGAACTGAATGTTGATTTATATAGTATGTGTTCAGTGTCTCTGAAATTTTATAAATAATTATTCACTTAGGAATAAAATAATTCTTCCATGATGCTATCAGTACACTATATACTTCTTTTGGGAATATTGAGACACCATCCAAGAAAGCACAATAAGATATTTATCTTCATGTCTTTGAAGCAGAATACAGAGATATTTATTGAAACTAATATTTTGTACCACTCTGGAATATTATTATAGCCCACGCTCATTCACCTGAAAATGTAGATGATAAATGCTATTTTACCTATTTAATTATAGTCAGACATAAAATAAATGTTTCAAAAATGTTGAGTATTAGGAAGAAAGAAGACAAGGATATGGAGAAAGAGAAGGAAACACAGAGGAATAGGAGAAAGTGAGAAATGTAAAGTAAATCGTCTGAGGAAGATTTGATTTTTTAAAAATGTTGTGTACTTAGGTGATATTAAAATATTTAATTTTTAAAGTAATTGCAGTGAGCACAAAGTCATCTTTTGTTTCATTCTTGAATGGGAGTTCTCAGTCTTGCAAATAAGAAACTTCTATCACTATGCATTTTTAACAAGCACCTCTAAGCTTGTAAACACCCAATGCTTTCAAAAGAATGCAAGCATTCATCTTTCAACAAGATTTTTTAGAATTTATGTGAATTTAATGCCTTATGAATTTATGCCATACCTTCTCATGTTTTGTATAACTTGCTTTTTTGAGGTTCTCATTTATTTATTTCACATCACTGTTGCTGTAGCAACTGATTACTGTACTATTTAGTTTTATGGCTTTTTTTGATAAGGCTATCTCCAAATTACACCATGTCTAGAACTTGTTGGATCATAATTTAACTTTCACTGTGAAGAAACAACATATTAGTCCTATCTTGGCAGATTTATATTGGCTTCCTGTTTCAACTAAAATTATCTCCAAGCTATTAATTCTGGAGGAATTTTATTTTTCTTTCGCTGATTAAATGGACCAGATTCCCCATATCTGTCAGGGTGTCCAGAGAAAAATATCATCTCTACAACCTTACCTTTTTGATGAATATTTTTGTGAATTATAACAATTAGAAAATGCACGTCTCAAAAGCTTTTGTTGTTGTTGCTGCTGTTATATTTTTCACTTACTTTGGAAGCCTCATCTTCATTACATATAAAGTAAGAACTACTGCTCATGCAGATTTTAAAAGAAAATGTCGACTACTTTGGGTATACTTGATTTTCATATGTCTTATCAAAATAAAAGTTTATGCTGAATGATTATTTTGACTTTTGGATTTACTTAACCATAACATCATAAACTCAATCCACATTGTATTAATGAGATATTTCCATATTATCTTAACATACAGAAATGTAGTCTTAATATATAGAATGAAGAACCAAACCAGCTCCATGACAGGCTTCAGAAGGCCCCAGAGATTAGAAGACCCAAGCCTCTGAGGCCTGACTCAGCAGGCTTGAGCCACCGCCCTTCTCTGTGTCCGAACCAGTCACTGGAGGTTGGGAGGTACGGGACGTTCCGGCCACTATTCTGGCCCATCTTGCTCTAAACTAACCAATCCCTCTGCGCCGTAACAACCTCTGCCGTCACCTTGTCCTATCACGTTGCAGTCCCTGTCCATCACCCCTTTCCCACCCAAGATTTAATAAAAACCCTACTCCTCCTTTGTTCGGGGCTCTCAGCACGGATCCATTGCGTTGGTGAGGTCTGGGAGCCCGAGCTTAAGCCCGAATAAACGCCCTTTGTTCTTGCATACGTGACTCGGACTCCTTGGTGGTCTTGGGATTTTGGGGAGATCGCGATCTGGGCATAGGACAGAAAAATGCATATTGATGGGGCGCCTGGATGGCTCAGCTGGTTAAGTGACCAACTCTTGATTTTGGCTCAGGTGGTGATCTCACCATTGTCCAGCTCTGTGCTGACAATGCAGAGCCTTCTTGGGACTCGCTCTCACCCTCTCTCTCTGCCTCTCCCCTGCTCACACTCGCGTTCTCTCTTGCTTGCTCTCAAAGTAAAAAAAAACTTTAAAAAGAAAAATAGTTATTGGAAATCTATGTTACATGTAACTGAGGGAAATACCAACTTGTAAAACTCCTGAAACGTTGTCTATGTTCCTATACGTCTATAGCGACATACTTACCCAGTGAGTTGTGACTTTCTGCCTAGATACAGTAATGTAGACTTAGTTTTTATGAAGATGTTAACCATATTTTTCCACTTTGTTTGACTATTCCGGAGTATTCATGGCTTTGATTTCTCTTCCTTTCGAGCCCATTTAGATAAGCATTTAGAGATCATGATAGAACAGCATTGGCTATATAATAAAATAATGGTTTAGTCCAAATTACAATTAGTTCTGGGTACATCCTGCACAATATAAACCTCAGGTTTGACCTTTTTCTTCCACTGTATCCTTTGTTAAAAAAATAATTTTCTGTATTGAATAATGATAAAGAAAGAGTAAGAAGTTATCTAGCTTCTCTCCAGAGATTACCAAAGAAAGATAGACAAGCAGGAGAAAATACGTTGAATTACAAAAACTATCAAAGGAAGCTTGTGGTCCTGGCTTGCAGAAACAAAACAAAGAAAGAAAGAAAGAAAGAAAGAAAAAGAGAGAGAGAGAGAGAGAGGGAGAGAGAGAGGGAGGAAGGAAGGAAGGAAGGAAGGAAGGAAGGAAGGAAGGAAGGAAAAGAAAGAGAGAGAGGGAGGGAGGGAGGAAGGAAGAAAGAAAGAAAGAAAGATTAAAAGTTATTAAGTTTACTGAATTTCTATTTTGTTTATTCATGGTGGAAAATAAACCATTTTCTTCTATGATTATGATCTTTGTAAAGATTGTACCATATCTTCAAACACCAGCACTGCAAAATGGATGTACTATTTTGTGAGCAAATTTGTTCAAAAGTCTATTTGTTTTGATACAGGAATATACATTTGACAAAGGGGTTTTTTTTAATTTTTTGGTTACTTTTTATTTCTCCAAGTGAGCAAAGTGCTTCATTTCCTTGTATCTGAGAGATGTAATATACATGTTTATTCAAAATGGAGGCAGAGCTAAGTGTCAGTTTTGCATCCTCATATATCATTCTGTTAATTTCTCTCTATTGTCTTGTTCCTTTTACTGCTGTCCCAATTTTGACACGGATAGGTGCTCACTTAAACTGTAGCTGTTCACCTTCTGGATATATTGGACAGAGTGCCCTTGATCGAATGCTGATCTATCTCAATGGGTGTCAGCAGAGAAATTAATATTGGGCAGAGTTCATATCCCTTTGCTATTCCTTCCTATTTTCCACATGGCAAAAAATGGAAAACTATGCACTTCAGACTTTACCAAACTTTGAGGAAAATAAGAACTTAATATATGGATAAAAAAGGAGGAATTTTGTGTTAAACACCACTTATTTTGTAATCTAAATAAATTGAATCTATCTAAGTCAAACCATCATTCCCATATGCCTCCATTACAGACCTTGAACTTTGTCTTTAGGTTTACTGAAGAGCTCTCTAAAATCTTCTCTTTTTTCAAAAAAAAATTTAGCTTATTTATTTACTTATTTATTTATTTATTGAGACAGAGAGACATACAGTGATCAAAGGAGGGGCAGAGAGAGTGGGAGACAAAGAGAATCCCAGTCAGGCCCCATATTGTTACCACAGAGAGCCGTTGCAGGGCTGAAATTCACAAACTGTGAGATCATGACCTGAACTGAAGCCAAGAGTCAGACCCTTAACTGACTGAGCCCCCCAGCGGCCCCTCTGACTGAGATAAGAGAACTGTTCTCTTATCTCAGAAGGCCCCACCTAACATCTAACCACCCTCCTCTCAACTTGCTTACACACTGTAATTCCTTCATCTCACAGTATATTTCCCTTAATTATTTGTTGTAGAATTTTTCTCAGACACTCCAAAAAGATAAAGTGTGAGAGAATAGTCATGGATTGTTGTTTTTAGGTCACTATTCTTCCAATAAGCCAGAAGGTAAATAACATGAAAGACAGACAAACACAAACAGACAAAACAATCCCAGTCCCAGCCACACACACACACACACACACACACACACACACACACATACACACACACACACACACACAATTAAATAAAAATATTCTTTATTTTTTAAAATTTATTTTATTTATTTTAGAGAGAGAACAGAGGAGAGGGCAGGGGGGAAGAGAGAGAGAATCTTAAGCAGTCTCCACACTCAGTGTAGAACCCAACCTGGAGCTCAATCCCACAAACCTGGGATCCTGACAAGAGCTGAAATCAAGAGTCAGATGCTCAACAGACTGAGCCATCCAGGTGCCCTGAAAAAAATATTCTTTAATATAATAAATAGAATAGAATTNAGGAATTCTCATGCCTTTCAAATGGAGTGTCTAATAAATAGTATTTGCCAAAGTCCTTCCTAACCTAAGTTCCACCAGTCACACCCATGTGCACTTTGGTTTACATGGGAGTTATTTAAGAATGAGGATTCTGCCTGGAGCATTTATGTACTCAAGAGAGAACCCTGAGAAGTATGACATCCAAACCATTAATAGAGATTGTAGTAACATCAAGTTTCCTGGGAGTTGTAGAGGTTTTATTAAAGCTGCATTATATGATTACAGGTGGCAATGGCAATGTTATCTTTCAAATCAGTTCCTGGTGTGATTATGATCATCATTTATTGATGTTTTCAATGGACCTTGTCTCCAGCTGAAATGATTCTGTAATGTACATTAATCAATTTATTTCTCTGTGTAGCAAATTTGAGTGGCTTGAATTGTCTGCAAGTCAGAATCCTGATACAATAATTTGTAAATAAAATTATTTTAAGAAACAGATCAGAATGAAAATGGAAATATGAATTGGTAAACTCATCTGGATAAGTTTAAAAATAGTTTGTAGGAATAGATGTAGCCATGGTGGTTCCTGGTATATAGTAGCAAAACATCTACTGAAGTAATTCCCTGTAGTTACTGAGAGTAAAAACCATTTTGAAACTGAGACCTTAGTTACCTAAATATATAGCTGTTGCCATGAAACATTATAAAATATACAAAAATTTGAAGGAAGGTGGCGTGAATTGATTTTTCTGATTATGCTGAGAGCTTTAAAAAAAAAAGTAAATCATATGGCAGAAAGTTTAAATTCTCAGTTCAAGGAAAATAAGTTATTTATATAAGAGTTCCAAATGAAATAATTGTTGTCTCATTCTCATGGAGCTAAAATAGTTAAAATAAATTTATAATAAGACTTGTAATTTATAATTAGACAATAAAAATGTAATAATTGAATTTAACACCTTACCAGTTCCCTTACCAGAAAGTTAGAGAATCAGAAACAATGAAACGTGAGAATAACAGTAGAGACTTTCCAGGGGAATTTGGAATACGAAGAGTGCCCCGACTCCCACACTGTATTGAGACCCCCTTGCTAGCTGAAGGATTTCCTCCTGTTGTTAGAGGCAGATGTCTCTATCGCATCTGCGGACTTGTAATATTGTCTAAGACACTGCCTTCCAAGGGGAAGATAGTTGCCCTCATTTTTTTTTTTTTACAAATAGTTTATTGTCAAATTAGTTTCCACATAACACCCAGTGCTCATCCCCACAAGTGTCCTCCCCCATGCCCATCCCCCCCTCCCCCCCACATCCATCAGTCCTCAGTTTTTGTCAGCATTCAAGAGTCTCTCATGGTTTGAAATGGTGGGGGAAAGGGAGAGAGTTGCCCTCATTTTTTATCTCTGCTAACCTTCACAGAGACCTAATTTTGATGTAAACTGTAAAATTAAGATACAATACTATGTATTGCAGGACTATCTGGTGAAATCAGTACAGCCTCAAGTAATGCAACCACCATTTGCCATTGCCACGTGGCTCTAATGGATAAGGTCCCCCAGCCCACCACTCTCTTTACTGAGAAGACAGGGTCAAGTTCCTGCTTATTCTTGAAGAGAGAGTTTCAGTTCTCTGACAGCCCATGGAGAAAGAAGTGGGTTACATTTTTCCCTAGGAAATCAGGGGTGCTTTCACCCCAAAATAGCCTGCTTCCCACAGCTCTTGATTTTGCACTCTGTTCCTGCTTATTATATCCCGCAACCCCCTTGTGGCCCTGCAGTGTTGTGCTGCTGGTATATGTGTCCAATAAACTGATGTCAAGTCCATCTGTTCAATGTCAGCTGTCCCCACTACCTGGGGCAGGAATCCCTCCCTAATGAAACAGGCGAAGTGGAGGTGAATAAAACAGCAGTTAATAAGTCAAACTCAGCCTGAGAAACATAAAAAATATGATTAATTTTTGTTGTGACACAACTCAGCAGGACATGTTTTACGGTATGTTTCTAGGGCACTACGTCACGAGTTTATATTTAGGGCACTGACCATAAATTTAGGTTGTGAAGAATTTATCGATGTGCCTGCATTGTTCAGAGATTCTGACTTCTGAAACCTGTACTTGGTGGTCGCTTATGTTTAATAAGGATAGATGTGACATATTTGTTAATAATGTAAAAAATTACTCTAAAATACTTTGGAAACCAAAGTGATACATTTATTTACACTCCTTAGCTATGGCCCATGAGAGTGACCACAAAATCTTTATTATACCAAAGAACTAAAAAGGATATTTCTGAGAAAAACGTCATGCTTCTTTGAAGAACAAACTTTTGGCTGTCCTTTATAGCCCAGGGATGATTCTGCCATGGAAATGGATTCTCTAATTTCAATAGGGGAAGGTGAGACAACTGATTCCAAGGAGCTGGAATTCACCTTCAAAGGTAAAGTAGGAAGGAACACGGGCGAAAATGGACAAAGTGCGAATTAGAATTGTTTTACCTTCAGAGATTTTGATGGCAGCTAACTCATTCACGGCATCCTCATGACTAAAATGTCAGGGAAATTTGTTAAAGCCTCATGAGATCTATGTGATCAAATGAGTTTTATTCTATGAAACACAAATCAGACTTAAGCCAATATGATCTATAAAAATTGCGGTGTTTTATACAATTTCTAGTTCTGGACCAGTAACAGAGAACCTGGAATGAATGAAGCTGGGTGCAAGGAAGGAAGAATCCTGCAATAAATTCACAAGCATATATGGTAAATCTTCCTTCTAGTTTTTCTGAGCCATCTAACTGCACACTGAGTGATGGGAAATGCACAGAAAATTCAGATGTAATTAAACAGTGAGCTGGGTTAATATCCATACGGAGACTCAGTCCCATAGTGCACTGCTGGTCATAGTTGGAGCTTTGGAAAGGATCACAAATAAGTGCATTTTGGCCATAATTATTCTCCTGGTGGATTCAGCATTTCTTTGGCTATAAAAATAGCTGATTGATTGAATAGTGTGCTAGAAATGCTTATCATATCCCAGTCATGTCATTTCCAGCCACTTGACCAGGAAAGTGTAGGTTCTTATTGAAATGATCAAATAGAAATCTCTTAACATCTGGGGTGCTTGGGTGGCTCAGTCAGTTAAATGTCCACCTTTGGCTCCAATCATGATCTCACCGTTAGTGGCTTTGAGCCCTGCATAGGGCTATGTGCTGACAGCTCAGAACCTGGAGGCTGCTTCGTATTCTGTGTCTCCTTCTCTCTCTGACCCTCCCCTGCTCATGCTGTCTCTCTCTCTCTCAGAAATGTTTTTTAATAAAACATTAAAAAAATTTAAAAAGAAATCTCTTGACATCCTCATTCCTACCAAAAAAATCGAAGTTTAAAAAAAGTATATATTTTAAGAAGCCTGAAAAAAATAAAATACAAACCCTTATTGTTTTCTTCACAATGTGAATTTTCTCAAGTGTTCTTCAGTTAATTTAAAGACAATGGACATAATTAGTAGAGTGCTACATAGATTTGCATTATTATTTAGGAAGATCAGATTTAATTATGAAGCAGTAGAGATCATGAATCATTGTATTTTAAGGTTTATATGTGTGGGAATATCATCCAGGGTTAATTAATTTAAAGCTTGAATTATTAACACTCTAACAAATATTTTTTTTTTATTTTTTTGATTTATTGTTTTTGAGGTTTCACATTTTAATTATTTCGCTAGATACCGGTCTATATAATTTTTCTATAAATACATTATGAGGCACTCTTTTTCTTATTAGTTTTTTTATTTATTTAAAAACTTGTTTTTAACATTTATTCATTTTTGAGAGAGAGATAGAGGCTAGTGGGGGAGGGGCAGAGAGAGAGGGAGACACAGAATCCAAAACAGGCTCCAGGCTCTGAGCTGTCAGCACAGAGCCCTATGGAGGGCTCAAACCCACAAGCGGTGAGATCATGACCTTAGCCAACGTTGGACACTTAACCAACTGAGCCACCCGGGCGCCCCTTATAATAAGCTTATTTTAAACTGAGAAATATTCCATTACAACTCCTCTCCAGGTACTTATTTATTTATTTTTTACTTTGTTAATATTATTCTTTCTATAAAACTGATTTAGCTCTTAGGTTGTGAAATTTGTCAGTTTATCTTAACATAATTTCTTATTTTGTTTAGAAAAACTTTTGCTCACATAAGGCTTAATTTTTTTATATATGAAGAAGTTGAGCGAGGCACTTTGTAAATGTTTGTTTATTTTTGAGAGAGTGAGCAGGGAAGGGGCAAAGAGAGAAGGGGACAGAGGGTCCAAAGAGGACTCCATGCTGACAGCAGTTGGCCTGCTGCGGGACTTAAACCTACGAACAGTGAGATCATGACCTGAACCCAAGTCGGACACTCAACCATCTAAATGAGCCACCCAAGCACCCCAATAAGGTTTTCACTAAAATCACTGAAGTTATTATTTTTAATTTATTTTTTATTTATTGTAAATTTAGCTGACCTGCAGTGTAGTCTTGACTTCAGGAGCAGATTCCGGTGATTCATCACTTACATACAACACCCAGTGCTCATCCCAACAAGTCCCCTTTTCAATACCTATCGCTCATTTGTCTCACCCTCAACCCCCCACCCCTAGCAAGTATTTGTTCTCTGTATTTAAGAGTTTGTTCTCTGTATTTAAGAGTCTCTTATTGTTTGCCTCCCTTTCTGTGTCTATCTTATTTTTCCTTCCCTTCCCCCATGATCATCTGTTAAGTTTCTCAAATTCCATATAAGTGAAATTATATAATATCTGTTTTTCTCTGACTGACTTATTTCACTTAGCATAATAGCCTCCCGTTCCATCCACATTGTTGCAAATGGCAAGATTTCATTCTTTTTCATCACCAAGTAGTATTTCATTGTGTATATACCACACCTTCTTAATCCATTCAAGAGTTGATGGACATTTGTGTTCTTCCCATAGTTTGGAGTTTCCATTTCCAGTATTTACAGCTGCACTGTAATATTACGCATCCTTTTTCTTATTAGCTTATTTTAAACTGATAAATATTCCATTACAATTCCTCTCCAGGTACTTATTTATTTTTGTGTTTTTTACATTATTAAAGTTAAACTTTCTATAAAATTGTTTTAGCTCTTAGGTTGTGATATTTGTCAGTTTATCTTAACAATATGGTGATTTCACTTCACTGTACAAAATAATTTCCCCATTCTTCTTTAGCATAAGAACTCACTCAGCAGAGGCAGATTTAAGGCTACTACCAAAGTTTCTTTTTAAATAAAAATAATTATTATAATGAAATAAAAATACAGAAAATTTGTTTTCAGTGAGCAGAAAAATTTTAAGACAGAGATTTACTTTAACTGGCTGACACCATTCAGACAAGTGCAAAGTGGGCTCTTAGGGCTGTAACTTTTATGAAACTAAGGTATGAAGGAAATTATTCCTATAAGTCTGATTAAAGCAGACATTTGTGACTGAAATCGCCATGTTCTGGGGCGCTGGGGTGGCTCAGTCGGTTAAGCATCCAACTTTGGCTTAGGTTATGATCTCATGATTCATGAGTTTATGCCCTGCATCTGGCTCTGTGCTGACAGCTCAGAGCCTAGAGCCTGCTTCAGATTCTGTGTCTCCCTCTCTCTCTGCCACTCCCCAGCTCATGCTCTGTATTTCTGTCTCTCTATAAAATAAGTAAACATTAGAGACACCTGGGTGGCTCAATCAGTTAAGTATTGGAGTTTGGCTCAGGTCATGATCTAATGGTTTGTGGGCTTGAGTCCTGCATCAGGCTCTGTGCTTACAGTTCAGAGCCTGGAGCCTGCTTTGGATTCTTAATGTGTCTCTCTCTGCCCCTTCCCCACTTGCGCTCTGTTTCTCAAAAATAAATTAAACATTAAATGTTTTAAAATAAGTAAACATTAAAAAATTTTAAAAAGAAAAGAAAACACATGTTCTTAAGTATATATTTACAGTATATATGTATTGAGATTTTGCGATAGCTTTTCTGTGACCTTAAAATATAGGCAGAGGGCATAGCTTGAAATATTACTAAGTGGAAGATAGTACTGCAGATTTCTTTGATGAACCTATTTGAAAAAATTGTAAATTACAGGTTATCTAAGAGAATGAATTAATGGCATAGACTTCAGATAATATTCCAAGAGTATTCCTTCATGAAAGTAATTTTTAACATGAAGAAGAACAGAATATTTTAGATTTTTTTACACAAGTGTAATTTTCCAATTTAGTTCTTAGCTTTGTGCATTTGTTACTGAAATAACAAGGAAAAGCCAGGTTTGACCACCTAACTTAAGATTAAAAACGATTAACTAATACATATTTAGGAATGGATAGCTTACTTCACAGAAGAATTTTGAAGAATGAACTGATTTTAACAATGAGCAAATCTATGACAGTTTTGATTTTGAATCAATCTGTGCCTGAGACACATGAAAGCAATCATTTTAGTCTGAAATTTTGGATCTCATGAGATGACAAAAATACCTTACCACAACCTTAAAATCTTTTTGCTAGTTTTTAAACCTACTGTAAGAGAGCCTTTATAAAACCTGATACCGCTCATTTTCCCGTGTTGCATGAAAACTTACTAATTCACATTTCAAATCTACTACATTCGTGTGCTAACTAGAATTCACCTTCTGCTGTTTACGGAAATCCACATTCTTTTCATTAGCTGACTCCAACGCCACTTTCACTTCCTCAGTGGAATCTTGGATTACTTAAAATCTTATTTCCCATCTCAGTTGAGCTGTTGATGAATAGACCCTTGCTTAGCAAACATACAGAACATTTTTTGTAAATTGCAATACCACACATCCATCATATAGTATTACATGAAATGGATGCTTACCATATGTTTATGAGTTGAGCTGAATTTTAACAGGATCAAAAAATGTACAGTTGTCTTAGATAATGAACACCCTTGTTTTGTTCACCTCTATTTGACTTATTGTTCTCTTGACTTCTTGTAGGGAATAGGAGTTGTTCAGGGAGATATGCAATAAATTTTATTTCCTGTTTTATCCCCTTTTCCACATTAGTATATAGATTAATTAATAGTAGCCTCCTGATTGTTAATTATTGGCTGATTACAAAACAAATAAATAAATATTCAGAAGTAATAAGATGTTAGATTCAGGATACAATTAATGTAAGTGGGACAGAAGTTATTGAGAGGAATTCCTATAGAAAACATATATAATATACAAGAAATTGATATTATGGCTGCCGAGTATCAATTGTAGTTTATTAATTATGACTTAATATATCTTATTGCATGAGGCTTATCAATAAGAAATACTTAGAAAATGATTGGCATACCACCAAGTGAGAGAGGATAGTTACAGAATTTATAACTAATATACATGTTATATTTATAATGCGTAAAGAGGGTTTACACATAAATAAAAACAAGGCAGATAACAACAATAAAAAGAGTACAAAAAAGCATGAACAGGCACATCACAAATGCTCTCCAGTTAGTCAATAAATATTTGAAACATGTTTAAACCCATTATTCATCTGAGAATGCAAAATAAAAACAGATAAATAGTACTACTCACCTACAAAAATAGTTACATTTAGGGGCTCCTGGGTGGCTCAGTCAATTAAAATTCTGACTCCTGACTTCAGTTCAGGTCATGATCTTATGGTCATGAGATTGAGCCCCATGTAAGGGTTGGCGCTGATAACCTGGAGCCTAATTGTGATTCTTTCTCTCTCTCTCTCTCCCCCTCCCCTGCTCACGCTTGCTCTCTCTATATCATCTTAAAAAGAAAAGAAAAGAAAGAAACATTAAAAATATTTCAGTTTAAAGATTGCTAATGGAAGTGTGAAATTTCCATGCTTTAAAAACCTTGGAAATCGTTTTAACAGTTTATACTAAAATTAACATATGCATAACCTGTCACTCAACAAGTTTACTCCCAGAGCAACAAAATAACTGTCCAAGAATATTTTTAGCAGAATCACCAATAATAGAAAAACAACCTGAAAAAAACTTGATCGGTAATAGCAATTAAATAAATAAGTTTAGTGCTGAATGGTAGAATGTTTGCCAATCAAAATGATTTAACCACTGCTACACCTGCACCATGGACGAATCTCACAAGCATAATATTGAAAGACTCCCAAATATATAGTTCTAACTGGTTCCATTTATATAAATGGTTCCATTAATATAAACTTAAGTAACAGGAATTACATTTATGGTGTTAGAATTGAGGATGGTAATGAGAACAGGAGTGATTAGCCATCAGGAGAGCTGCTAAAGGGGAAAACTGAACACTGGATTCAGGTGGTAGTTTGTGCTAATTCATCAAGATGTACACTTATGATATGCATACTTCTTTCTACATATAAGCCACATGGCAATAAAATAGTTAAGAAAATAACATGAAGAAAAATGTATTATGTGTCAATATAAAATAATCTCATAGTTCAAAGTGCAGATTCTGGATGCATTATGACTTGAATTGCATCCAGATTCTACCACTTCCTAGATGGATAATCAGAAACATACTTCTCAGCTTCTTCACCTGTTACACCAACTATAAATTGAGTATAAAATAATACATATTTGTTTTGAACATTAAATGAGCTAATATCTGTAAAGCCACTGCACAGCACCCAGCTCATACGCATCCCTAATTAAATATCCACCATTTCTGCTTTTTAAGATTCATCTTTACCAATGGGATAACTTATTGAGCAAGTCTTTGTAAAGAAGCGGATTGGTTGAGATTTCTTCTCCAACTGGTCTTGTTGGAAAATGGAGACTGAAAGGAGGGAATCATTCTGACATTAACAGGATTAGAAAATAGAGGCCAGTAAAATGCTTTTTCTGCTCTTATGCACAAGAGAGTGAAAACTGAATACCCATATAAAAGATTGGAGACACTCTGGTGACCATTCGATGCGTCTAATTCAAACACAGTCCTCAAAAAGGCTCCAAAACAGTACTGCTGGCTTCAGAGGTATGTCACCTACGTAACACCATGGGACCTCACACATGGTTTAGTATTCTGCTATTAGCCTCTTTAAATTCTTAATGATTTTTAAATAAAAGTCCCTACATTTTCACGTAGTACCTGACCCTGCACATTATGTGGTTGGTTCTGCTGAGAAGTGTTTTGTCAAGTGCCTAATCTATGTCGTATGTACTGATTTGCTTGAAGAAATCTGTGTGGAGTAGGGAAAATGTCTAGAGTTGAGGAAAAAATGGTTTCATTCCCTACCTATTTGGCAGTTACTCACCATCCCTATCCATAGCCACCTGTAAAAAATCCTAGTGCTCATGAAAACATGCTTGCTCTTGAAAATGCTCTCTTTTTATGGGAGGATGACTCTAATCTCCATGATAAAAGAATATCGTGGGAGTTCTTCACTAAGAGCTGATTATTAAAGAAGTCTATGTCCTGAATACAAATCTCAGGTTTTGTGAGAACAGGTGTAGAGAACATATCTAAATCTGTTTGATTGATATGTTTACTTTTATGAAAGATTGCTAACAATGTGAAAAGTTCAGTGAGAAACAGTGTTAATATCTCTTTCATAATAAGTTCCAGAAAATAATTAGAACTGACTCGATAACAAGTCTAGCTTCTTTTTAAATGCAGTATTTCACCAATTATTTTGACATCATAAAAACACAATGAAAATCTACAAATTCACAAAGTGAAGGTCTAAAGAATTGCTTACATTTTGAATTAGAAAGAGGAGCTTAAAATCTAAAGAATGACTTCTTGATTTCTCATTAAGAAACTGAAATCTGCTCATGTTTGTACAACCTAAATAAATTATTGCTTAACTTTTCCATCTATGCTAAAAACTCTCATGGGCTTATATGTAAAATTAATTCATAAGTAAAAATTATCTTAATATTTAATGAATTTTACTTAGCTTTTTTATTCAAGCACATTTCCCACCTATACATTTACTATAATTAAGATTCTGAGAACAAATTATGAATTAACTGATTTCTTTAAATGATGAGTAATGTTTGGTTACAAATGAAGAAAACCCAATATTGAATTCAATTTATTATCACATAACTCATATATAACGTTATTTGCATAACTGGGATTTATATGATTGTTAAAAATGTGTGTGTGTGTATGTGAGAGAGAAAAAGTGAGAGAAGGAGTTTGGTGGGATCTATATGATACTGAAGAACATTTACAGGAGATGTTGAATAGTTTTTCCTGTGAAATTATCTTAGCTTTCGGACTCTGTGCTGACAGCTAGCTTGGAGCCTGGAGCCTGCTTCAGATTCTGTACCTCCCTCTCTCTCTGACCCTCCCCTGCTCAACGCTGTCTCTCTCTGTCTCTCTCTCTCTCTCTTTCTCAGAAATAAATTTTAAAAAAAAAAGAAGAAATTATCTTCGGTCTTCCAAACAGCAAAAATTAACATGAAGTGAAGTGAGTGTGTTCACATAGAGAAAAAATAAAAATGAAATTAAACATGTTTATTCTGTTGCTGTGGTGATACCTATAATTTCCAGTCTCAGCTAAAGCTAAAAGACACAGATTACTCATTGAAACTAATAAATAGAATGATTTAGGTAACGAACCTGAAAATGCTAACATGATGATAGAAAAAGAGAAATATGACCAAGATTTGGCTTTAAACAAACCGCAATTTCATGTACCTTCTTGGTTCAAGAGAGCTTCCAATTATTCCCATTGCCTAACACTTCCTAATTTCTAGATATATTTAGACAAATCTTTATATGACTTTCTTCAGTTTATTTAATGGAAATACCAAGCCTCTGGAATAAGAGTAAGACTTCACAAAACACTTACTTAAAGCACAATTTTAGACACATAAGGAGAGTTAATTTATATATATATATAATTATTCAAAACATATATATATATAATTACTCAAAACTTAGAATTTAAATTATACTTACAAAGGACTGTGGTAAAGACACCTAAAACCCTTAAGAGATAACTGATGGCATTAGAAAACGGTTATCCAGGTTGCCACAAAATTACCTTCCTTGTATCATTTTTATCCTAGGCAAAAGTTTTTATTCCTATCCCTAAGCTCACTTGTCCTTTTCTATTTCTAAAGCCATTACTGAACTAGAGAAATGACTTATAAAGCAATGACTTGTGAACTCTATAGATCAGTATACAATGATTCAATTTCAAGTTACACTTTTTGCTAGAATTTTACAAAGCAGAATAATTAGTTGTACGATACTCCACGGTCTGATTATTGGATCCACCCTACTACTACTACTACCCTGTGTTGTACTTTTCTGGTTAGCATGCATCTCTTTCTTCGCTTTTGCTTACCCACCTGTCTTAATGGTCCGCCTCATGCTTGCCCTCCCTTGACACCTGAGTACCTGATTCATTTTCTCGGTTGTCATCTCTCCAATTCTATGTGTCCATTCTGGTCCCCAATAAATGCGGTGGATGGATCTACTACTGTTTTCAACACATGAATTGCCCTTAGATTCTGCTGGTTGAGCTTTACTTACACTATTCATTCAGTTGTAACTGCACTTATGGCTATAATTTATTTATGTCTGTTAGCTCCCTAGGGCTGTCATAACAAAGTACCACAACCTAGATGGCTTAAAACAAAATAAATTTATTTTCTCACAATTCTAGAGGTGAAAGATTTGAAATCAAAGTGTCAAGAGGTTTGGCTTCTTCTGGGAGAATCTGTTCCATGCCTCTCCAAGCTTCTGGCAATTACCAGCAAAACTTGCTGTTCTTTGGCTTGTAGAAACAAATCACTCCAATCTTTGCCTCTGTCATTACATGATATTCTCTCCCTCAGTGTCTGGGTGCCCTCTTCTCTTTTTCTAAGGACATCAGTTGTATTGGATTTGTACCAATCCTAGTTCAGTGTGGCCTCATCTTTAAATGATTACATCTGCAAAGTCCTATTTGGGAATTAGGACTTCAACATACATTTTTGGTGTACATAATGCAACCCACAACACTGTATTTTACTCATCTAATAAAAAATAAAAATGAAAATAACAGCTCACACGTGGGCATTTATTATAAATCAGAAGCTGCTCTAGAACACTTCATATGTAATATGAAATATTTTTTATAACAAATCTAGAGAATAAATATTATTATCATAATCTCTATGTCACAGTTGAATAAAGTGCTATGTGAGAATGCTTATGTCCTAAAGTCACAGAATTCATAGAGTTTACAGTGGCCATAACCTTAGTACATCTATATCATATGCTTCCCCAAATTTTACAGATAGCATTATGCTTATGACAAAATCTAGCTAAATATTTTTCTAAGCATGAAATATGACTAAAGATCAAATGTGTTACATCTTCCATTNTGTCACAGTTGAATAAAGTGCTATGTGAGAATGCTTATGTCCTAAAGTCACAGAATTCATAGAGTTTACAGTGGCCATAACCTTAGTACCCATACCTTTTGGTATGGGCAAAAAATTTAAAACTATAAAGAAATTTAAGTCAAAAATTTTGCATCTAGGAATAAAACAAATATATACAGTTGAATGTGTATGTGTGTGATTGTAAAATGGGAAAAAGGGTCCCAAACTGAATTAAGAAAACTTAAAATGTAAAACACAAGGGAATATATATCAATTTGTGAAGTAGAACATGGATGGCCAGAAATTCAATCTATCACACATATCAAAATTGAAGCTTCTTCCAGAACACTTAAAAGAATTCTGAATACATCCAACATAAGAGATTACATTCTTAAAATCCACAGACAGAAAAGGAAATGCTTAAAACTAAGTTGTATTGATTTGGAACGAAATTGAATATCTTCAGTAACTGACCAAGGTACTGTCAAATCCAAATCAGCAAGTGATACATTGTACACTTGAAAAGAAGGGCCCTTCCAACTAATGAATAAAAATGTCTCATTTCAGCCAAAATAGGAGAGGATATTTTGATATGAGACTATTCTCTACTTGCCAATCTGTCTCATTTCTAGTGATGGCCAATTCTTTTATCATTACCTAAGGGTCAGAGTCACTAGAGAATATTAACGAATATATTTTGCAAAGGCCCTCATTTAACTATAGCTTCTTGTTTCTTCTTTAAGAACTAATGCAGAACATGACTGTAGTTTCCTAATGTAAAAATTTAAGAGTTTACAATCTTCATAAAAGCATTTCTGTCTTTAGTCATACTCCAGTTTTTTTTTCCTATTTTTCCTGAAGGATATTACATTACAATAAATTTTCCTCCTCAACAGCTTTTGACTCATGAACCAAGAATTTGAGTTGGTTTAATCTCATCTGAGTACAGAGTAGATCATATCATCACTAAAACAGGAAACATTCACAGGTGTCCTGCTCAGTATCCTTGTACTGAAGTAAACTGGGTAATAATTGTAAATTTTTCCTCCTGGAAGAGGGGCACTTATTTTTTACTATTCTTGTCAGTAGATGTGAAAGATATGTCATTTGAAATATATATATATTTCTCATATGTATGAAAAATAAGCATAGATTTAGTAATTTTCTGCCATAACTGGTATACATTTTTTCCTATTTTTACCCCCCTTCTTAACTTTTCCTGTTCTACAAAAATTTCCTTATGGCTCATGTTAAAGTTATTTTTATAGACAAGCCAATCAGGTGTACCAGGAAGCCACAGAGAAGTCCATGAATCTCATGTTCTGAAGCTCTGAATACATAGTCCTTTTGAAATATTTGTAATTAACAAGAAGTATATCGGGAAATGTGGTCAAAAGATAAAATTCAGAAATCTGAAAACTAGGGAGACAGTCTTGTGGATGTACTGGGACCTATTTGTGCCTTTATCAAATAATTAGACACCTGGCATGTATTAATTATGATTTTATAAATGAATTGCAACTTGGGTTCAAAACAAGGATATTGTATATACATGAGGAACATTTATTAGAACGAATGAAATTTGTTTTTAAAGCTGCTTAGCTTTGATGACTCATAAGCAAAATTATGTGGAAGAGGAAAATAATTGAAATACTTGGAACTAACACCCACTCAGTGAGAGGTGATTAATCCTGTTTTAGAAGAAAAAAATATAGAATCTCAGAACTGAAGGTCACCTCCAGGCACAGTTATGCTTATCTACTTGGAGCAGATTTTTCAAATCCTATATTTAAAGATATCTCTGATTGATATCTCGTACTTTTCTTTAGAAATATACCCTCTGTTTAGTTAACTGTCCAATTAATAACATCTCCTCAGGTCTAAGGGTCTCCAGTTTTATTTATACGTAAGAGTTACCTGAGAGACTTGTTAGGAATTGAGATTGCCAAGGCCCACTCCAAGATTTCTTCTTCATTTAGTGGGTTTGGGAGGCACAGTAATAGATATTATAACCACTGCCCAGGTGATTCTGGCATAGGTAGCTTTGGGCAAAGGTTTGGGAAAAAAATTGCATCGGTTTAATTCAAATGCCTTTAAAATCCTTCACAATGACCTACTAAATTCCTGACTTTGAAATCTAATCATACTAAATATCCAAATATCCCTTATTACCTGTATAAGTATAGGCCTATTGCAAAGACTAGGGATACTGTGATATTCGTGGGGGATATATTACACAACTTAGATTTAAACACCCAGTGACTCAGCTTTAGAACAGTCTTGCTCTTTATCTTTATCCTATTGTAATTTTCCTTTTGCTTCATTCCTATTATCAATTTCACCCCTGTATCCTATTTCCAATATAAATATTAAGTTCCTTACTAACTTGCCAAAAAGATCTAGTCTTCCTTGACCTTTAGGTCTTTCTCTCTTTTTCTAATGCCCTTTTGACTTTCCTGTAAGGATGAGATTGTATTTGCTACTCAATTATTGGCAGACACTTTTCCATCAATTCTCAATTGTACAGTATTGACGACCTTTGACCGAGCAACCCAACACATTAGCATATATCAGGATTCCTTAAATGTCTCTCCTACAACCTGCAATGATTCCCAACTGCTATCATTACAAAACCTCAGAATTCCATTTATGTAATAATATATTTACACAGTACCTTACTGTAAGTTATTTTATATTATTACTCACATCATGTCCATGGAAGTAAGGTCAGATGACTTCCTGAATGTCACAGTTTGTTTGAGAAGTAGGTTTTATTGAATAAAAACTCTTGGGTCAAGGGTAATAGAAAGCAGAGATCTTTCAATCCATTTTTCATCCCAAAGAGGCATGCATTCAATGGAAAGAAACCTCTCTCCGTACCATTGTTCTCCCTTCTTACAGGGCAGACAAGAAAGCCTCCTTGCTTATCATAAGATTAACAATTCTTGGGCCCTAAGTGTTTAGGTATTTCTAGGAGTTGTTAAGAAAAAAATCGAGCTTCCCAGAAATTGGAGAATTTGAGGTGCATGGGAAGTGTCAACCATTCTTGTTATAGAAGAGAAAGTCATCAATACCATTAGAAGTGAAAGAATGTGCCTGACCTCTCTTTTCTAACCTGTCTTAGTTAACTCACTCTACAAGTAAACCAGAATGATCTACTATGGGCACTTACCACCATTCAATAGCCATGGGTTTACTTTTTTTTTTTTAATCTTTATTTATTTTGAGAGAAAGAGAGAGTGGGAGAGAGAGAATCCAATGCAGGCTTCATGCTGTCAGCACAGAGGCCAGAGCCTGATGTGAAGCCCCATCTCAAGAACCATGAGGTCATAACCTGAGCTGAAATCAAGAGTCAGAAGCTTAACTGACTGAGCCACCCAGGCGCCTCAGCATGGGGTTAATTATGTTTTCACAACTACAGTTTTCAGCAACTACAGTTTCAAACACAAATTCTGTCTCATATGTAAGGAGAATTGAGACAAGAAATTTTACTAAGTCACAGTATTTGTGATGAAATGGCTTTTTCATTATACTATTTTTAATGTATAAATTAAATACATACGTAGCCACTATGTTTTTCAAGTATGTATTCAATATACACAAAACCCCTACAATGTGACAGTTAAAACTGCCTTGTTCTTAATCCTTTTGGAAAGAGACAAGTAGTTGAATAAATAAAACTAAGAAACAGATATTTGATCCCAAGACTGAGTTTACACATTATCATGCAGATTTCAGATCACCTAACATTTTAAAAATTTTATTTAATTATTTTTTTAATAAAATGAACAAATTGGACTTTATATTCTCATAATCATTGAAAATATTACAATTGTATGCCCCTGAGTTGATCTGTTAATGTAAACACCTAAATTTGCTATATGTCAGTTATTAACTGATATTTTTCACCATATCTTTAGATGCTTTTACATACCTTCATAACAAATTTCTCCGACTTCCATAAAAGGGGTCTTTTCCTGGTATGTATCTGTACATAATATATAAGCTCTGCCCTACTGGGCAATCTGGTTTTCAGTTACAATTCTTTTCTAAATTGGTTTATTTTGCTAGTAGCTGTTTGCTCATTCTGAAACACTTTGAGTGTCTTTTTCTTATTCAACTCTGTATTGAGATTAATAATAGCTGACTGTTGTCCTCTTCCTTAATATTTCACATGATTGAACCAGTTAATGTCACCCATTTTCCTATTCTTCTTGAGGATAAAAACTCTCAACTCACTGAGATGTTAGGGACTGTTCTATTTTTCTAGTTTATCAATTTAAATGTACCCATTTCCTTAGGGGGAAGTGTGGAAAATTAATATTCTACTGACGATATTCCATATAAATTTAGCGTCAATATATCCAGAATGAAATTGACTATCCTAAGTATTTAAAATAATGGGTATTTAAAGTAGAAAATTGGTTTCCTAGGGATGAAAGTGATATTGCTGGAGCTCAGAGGGACAGATCCAACAGGCAAAAGCTGTAATTACAGAGATCTGCTTGGAGATCTGCTAGTAACACAAAAGAGACAGTGATGACAAGAATCCTCTAGATACAAAGAAGACAAAGTAACAAGCTTCTCTGATACTTTCTCACTGTAATGTCCTACCAGCACTTCACATTGAACAAACCCAGGCAGAAATGAGCTGGCATGGGCTACCAGGAAACACCCTGGGAAACAGCTTGTGCGGGTCATCCCCACTGTGATGTTAAGCAGAACAGATAATAGGTCACAGGAAGTGTCTGAGAGCAAAAAATTCACATCTGCCACGCTGGAGTATGTAAAATGCCACATTCCCATAAACTTAGTAGATAATATCGATGACAATAATTATGGAATAAGAAATAATAATTAATAGTTCCAAGACTAATTTCAGGATTTTAAAGTTATTTTTCTCTTATTATTATATGACATTATTATTATTTATGGGTAAAGCGTCAGCTAATAGAAACACTAAAGTAACATAGTTATGAGGTATTTGGAGGAGATAGAAAAATGCAAGTTAAATCTTCATATGTAATTGTAGAGCATCAGTAGATATTACATAGATTTGCCAAATCAGTAGCTGATGGCAGTAGATCTATATACATAGTAATAGTGGCTACATGTATATATATCAAAAAATTGACATTGGTGCTAATTCGTGTGGAAGGCTGATCTAACATAAATTGTTCTCCAGGAAAAATGGCATAACATTCTAAAATGTATGGTTAAAAATATATAATAGTGTATAATGAAAATATAATACTGAGCTTGAAAAAGAGAAATTCGATGGTGACAAATACCAAGAGAGGACCTCATAGAGCTTTGAAGTGCAGGGGTCTAACGCTCCAACCTTTTACGACCTTTCCTATATATTCTAACATTATCATTTAACTATTTTCCGGGATGCACTTTAAAATAGCTATGTCTATTTCTGAGAATAATTCTTTTTTTAAAAAAATTTAATGCTTTTTATTTATTTCTGAGAGAGAGAGAGACACCGTGAGCAGAGGAGGGTCAAAAAGAGAGGGAGACACAGAATCTGAAGCAGGCTCCAGGCTCTGAGCTGTCAGCAGAGCCTGACGCAGGGCTGGAACCCACGAACTGTGAGATCATGACCTGAGCCGAAGTCGGACGCTCAACCGACTGAGCCACCCAGGTGCCCGAATAATTCTTTTTGAATTAGGTTTGGAAATGTGTTGGATTATTAGTTGAATTAAGACAACTTAACATTTGTACACTATTGAGTCTTCCTCTCAAAGAACAGAGCTGGAAGCCCAGGGAGTTTGAGGCATCAGAGTTCACAGGGACGAGCCTCAGAGAGGAGAGAGCTGCACAGAGCTAGAGCTGCCCAGATCTTCAGGGCGTGGTTCCCATTAGCTGGAAACTGTTCAAGACCAATGTATTAATCTGCTAGGGCTGCCATAACAAAATACCACAGAATGGATGGATTAGACAACACAAATCTATTTTCTGACAGTTCTAGTGGCTAGAAATCCTCTAATTTATTTTCCCCGGAGGCCTCTTTCCTTGGTTTGCAGACAGCTGCCCTGTTGTAGGGCCCTCCCACAACCTCTCTCTGTGGACACACAGTCCTGGTGTCCCTTCCTCTTCTTAGAAGGATACCGTCTACATTTGATCAGGGCTCCACCTCTGTGAGTCATTTAACATTAATTACCTATTTAAAGGCTCTGTCTCCAAAACCAGTCACACTGTGGGTTAGGGATTTGATATGTGAATTTTGAGTCCCTAACAAGCAGAGAGACTCGAGAGGGACTGTGGAACATGCAGAATCAGGAATAGCTCATCCCTAAAAGCCAGAGTAGAGACTCTCCCAATCCATAGGGCATCAGGTAGAATACTCAGGAAGATATTGCCTCATTAGGAAACAAAATGTTCCTAGACAAACAGGGATTAAAAGTAAGTCTAACATTATTAAATTAAATTTAAATAACATAATCATATCCCCAAACAATGCTCTAGAGTATTCATAGGATACAATATGTCCAGTACTCAAAAAAGCTGTCATTCAACAACAACAACAAAATTACCACACATGCAAAGAAACAGAAAAATGTGACTCATAATGAGGTTTTAAAAAGTCAAAGACACAGAATGACATAAATGATATAATTATTAGTAAAAGACATTGCAAAGTATTGTAATTCTTTTCCTTATACAGTAAAACCTTGGATTACAAGTAACTTGTTCTGCAAGAAGAGAAAGCATTTCTAATGAATTTTAACTCGATAAACGAGCAATGTCTTGCAATACCAGTAGTACCTGATCCCAAACATCATGATCACAACTGAGCCAATGGTTCTTGAAATTTGCTTTGATATAGAAGCATTTTGGGTTACAAGTATGTTTCTAAAACGAATTATGCTTACAAACCAAGGTTTTACTATACACAAAAAGGAAGAGAAATCTATTAAATGAGAATACAGAGTTTATAATAAAAGAACCATCACATTTCTAGAGATGATACATAAACTAATTGGGGTGGTCGTGGGCTAAGTGGTGGCTCTCAAAATGATATGTCCACATCCTAATGCTTGGAGTGTATTTTTAAAAATAAAGTAATATCCAGTACATGTTCGCAGATATAATCAAGGATCTTAAGATGAGGCAGTCATCTGTATCATCTAGATTGTACTAAATCCATGACAAGTGCCCTTGTAAGAGACATACAGAGAAGGTACTGAAGAAGGAGGAGAGACAATCACAAGCCAAAGAATGCCCACAGCTGCCAGAAACAGAGAGGAAAGGAATAATTCCTTCTCCTGTAGCACCTCCAGGGGCAGTGTGACTCTGCTGACACCTTGATTTTGGATTCTGGCCAACAGAACTGTGAACTATGACAGAATAAAAGTCTGCTGTTTTAAATCACTTGGTTTGTGGTAAATCATTACAGCAGCCCATAAAACTAATACAGGAGGTAGCCGATTATGTACTGGAGGGAAAAAAATCTTAGTGAGAGCAATAGAAATAACCCAAATGAAACAAATACAAAATGGAAAACAAACAAACAAAAATCAAAAGGAAGGAGCACCAGTGAGTGCTGGGTTTGACCAGCAAACCCTGGGGCAGCAGACGATAGATTACTCCAGACTCCTGAATCAGAGAGAGGAGAGGACGTGGGGACCAAGATTTCTAGTCGCAGTAGCCCCGAGCAAGGCTCTTTTACAGTTTTTATTGAAAATCTTATCAGTATACTTTTAAGCAGTACAAGGTAAAGGAATGTGCAGTTTCAAAAATAGGAACAAAGCACACTCATGAATTATCGGGTAACTACAATCAGGGTAGTGGTGTGCAGGCATACGTCACAGAGGCAGTGTATACGTCATAGGAAAGGGGTTGTTTTACTATTTTAGATTAAGCATTTAGAGAATGGGAACACATGTTGATGCTCAGGCAAGGTGAGCCTATCTTCAGCCTTCACATTTCAAAGGAGACCCGGTGTTCCTGGTCTACTTTGCAGCCGTTTTCCAGTCTGCAAACATTCAGTATTTAAATCTTAGCCAGCCAGCTCTTTGAACTCCCACAAGTGAATTCACCGGCAATTCCTGATAAGCTAATATGAGAATTTCTCAGGATACTGCAGAAGTAGTTTTGCATATCTGGGATTTAGTGATGAGGTCAGAAGTAGTTTCACACATATTTTCTCAGCCCAAGATGCAGTTCCAGAAGGAAAATAACTTTACTTCTGAATTTAAATTATAAATTACTATAAACAGAATAGGAATATAATCAGTATCCTGAGAACAGAACTCCAAAAATATGAAACAAAAAAAATCAATAAAGAAAAAAGTAAACTACGGATCAGTATCCCTATTCAATGTAGATGCAACAATTCTCAACAAAATATGAAGATACTGAGTGCAGACATATGTTGTTAAGAATATAGGGGCACCTGGGTGGCTCAGTCAGTGAAGCATCTGACTTCTGCTCAGGTCATGACCTCCCGATCTGGGAGATCGAGCCCCGCATTGGGCTCTGTGCTGACATCTCAGAGCCTGGATCCTGCTTCAGATTCTGTCTCCCTTTCCTCTCTCCCCCTCCCCCACTCATTCTCTCTCTCTCTCTCCTTCTCTCTTTCTCTCTCTCTCTCTCAAAAATAAATAAATGTTAAAAAATTAAAAAATATAAATACGTATCATATTTCAGTATATACAAAAAATGCATTCTGTATTGACACATTTTGTCACATCCAGTATTAAAAAAGTAAAGATGTGTACTTAGGATCCAGAATTTGTAAAATTAATAATTTCAGTACTTCACTGGAGACATTTAATATTGTATTGATTTTATTTGTGATGTGATGTCAGTAGCTTTAACCATCACTGCATTCACACCATCAGTGTAAATGTCAGCACCATGGAAAAGGCAAATAATGTCCTGGTATTAGTATGAAAATTCTTTTGACCTCACACATTTTTTATTAAAGATTTAATATTTCCCTTAGTCAGAAACACTTATCGGAAGCACAGTAATTTGATCAGACTTGCTATAGTTTCTTTCCACTCCCCTACTTTCTAATGAAAATATTTGCATTTTAAAACAGGAGCTTTAATGTTCCTCTCTTTAAACAATTTTTAAACATTTAATATATTTATTTATCTAGGCAATGTTGTATATAAGTGATCCTAATATGCAAATGCTTCTTATGATGAAAAATTGTGCATTTTTTCTTATTCTGTGCATTTAAGAAAGGAGTGGTTATATTTTTATAAAAGATATTGCCGTACAGTATAGCGGAAAAGACCCTTGCAGGCAAACAATAGCAAGCAGGCCGTAATATAAAATAGCTACTTTTGGTAGAAGTGTTCTGAGAACTTGTCAGCCCAGCATGATTATTGCAGTTCCCTGATGGACTGAAGAGTATCACAGCTCAATTCAAAGCCGGCTCTGTCAAGCCCTTAAGACTTGCTTCTCATTTAACAACTGAAGTTATCTAAATTCGTCTATTCCCACTTGCTACAACTGATGGTCAGAAAGCGCGTTTTGGCTCTTCCTTTTCCCTTTTAGTAGCTTCATTCATCAAACACTTATTGCATCTACTATTTACTAGGCACTTTGCGAGGTGCTAGGGATGAAGAAATCAAATAAGACTTGTCCCTGACTGCAAAGAGCTTGTAACCTAATTTACAAGTCTGAATATGAGTTCTGAGCCCCATAACCTTATGGCTCCTCTCAGAATAAAAAGGGATTGACTACTTTCTATTCCCTAATTCATCATATGACTGCTTTAGGGAAACACGCGGTTAATCTTGGGGTCTAGTGGTCAATAATTAGTCATCATGCTTTGCATATTTTCTATGTACCAGACATTATGCTAAGTACTTTACAAATACTTTTTAATATTTTATTTTGTAGGGGCGCCCGCATGGCTCAGTTAAGAGCCCAACTCTTGATCTTTGGTCAGGTCCTGATCTCACAGTTGGTGAGTTGGAGGCCCTAACAACTTGAAGCCTGATCGGGATTCTGTCTCTCCCTCTCTCTCCCATTCTCCCTTTTGTGCTCCCTCCCCTCTCTCAAATTTAAAAAAAAAATAATAAACCTAAAAATATTTTATTTTATATTAATCAATAACTTCTGAGAGACATTTGAACTTCTTGGTTTTCAACAGTGGAAACTGAGACTTAGAAAAAAAAGGTGATTTCCCCACAGTGCCCAACCCAGGCATAGCAGGTTCAGTCCAGCTCTTTCTCTGCAGTTCAGGCTCTTCTCATTCTATCTTCCTGCCTGGCTGCATCGTTTCTCAGAGACAAACCCCTGATGCTGATGAGAGTTAAGCCATCTCTAAAATATTCCTAGAAATAGCGAAGATTTATTTTAATCCTTAATATGCACCAGGAATGGGGAAGGCGAATAGTCACCAGAAGCACGTTTGTAATTGTGATTGATGCCAGGCAACTGTCAGGGCTATTTAGAGTCTTATTGGAACCCTGTGGAGGATAGCTGACATTATAATGCACGTCCTCTACGGTCACCAGATTTCATATAATACCCACATATATATGTATTTGGAAATAATCTGAAACCAAAGATTACATTGAAACTTGGAAAATCAGAATTGCATTCTGGCTTCAATCTACTCTTCAATTGGGGTCAGGAAATAGATATCAATGAAGTGAAATCTTGAGTATTTTTTCATTGCCTGCTTCTATATTTTGGGTTTTTTGTTTGTTTTTTACCTTTTTTGGATCCGAGGGCACTGAAAAAACTATGCTTTGCAGGAATGAAATTCATTCCAAAATCTTGCAAACAGGTCTGTGGGGACTTTCTGACTAATTCAGTCTTCGCTCTTTTTAATCAGTTTCAGCTAGTTTATTTTCCTCGCTATTCATAAACCAGGCCTTGGCTATTTTCTTCTGCTTTACTTATGTATTTCTGTTTCCCCATTTACTTCCTCCCTGTCTCTCTCTTTCTGCAATATATGTGTTCTACAAACTAATGTCCAGCTCAAGATAAACCTGACCTCTGATGTCTGATTTGTCAGGACTCAGACTGAGTTCTTCCCTAATTTGCATCTATTACCACATTCTCAAAACCTTTTCATTGTCTTTGAAGCTTAAAGTTATTTCATATGTGTGTATTTGATCTACTCTAATACATGAATTCTTTTTGATATCTGCTATCTTACACTGCCCTATTCAGTCAATGGAAATTCATTAGATTCTTAGGAAGTACCATTTACCAAAACGATTTAAAAACAAAACCAAAATACTTATCCATGTTTGTCACTATCCAGCATTGTCCCAGATGTTCCATTTTTATTATGTTCTAATTCAATTTAGTAAAATTACAGTTTACTCACCTCACTTTGTAGTTAAAAAACTAAAACATGTTTACATATGTTATTTCAATTGACCTTAACTAAATTTCTGGAAAGTAACACAGACAGCTGTTGCATTTTTCCAGTTGCATAGTTTACGGGACCGAAATTTTAAAAAATGTTAATTGACTTCTCCAGAATCTTATAGATTGTATGTTATAAAGCTGACACCAAAAATTAAATCTTCCAACATGAAGCTTAGCCAAATGTCTGTGTAATTTTCCTTGATGTTCCCCACTTCTCAAAGCATATTTCCATATTTTTGTTTACCGGTTACTAAGCTTATAAAATATGAGAAGCATTTAAACATAACCTTGTTTAAAAAAAAAAAACCTTTTGTAAACCAATATCATGAAACTGTATTTTATAGATACTCCCTATTTGAATCAGTAAAAATCACATCAATAAAGTAAAATATTGTAGATGACTTCATTACAAGCCAACCGCTCCCAAAGCTTGAAAAATAATTCCATTAAAATGTCAAATGCTTGTCAATCTTTTCAGCGTCCCATTAGTACCAGTCAGGGTAGGCGTAACCTAGCAGCTCAGCTTTTATAGTAAGACACCATGTTTTCCTAAATGAGAATGAGATGTGAGAAAACTCTCATCCTGCAAAACTGCCCTTGGGTAAGTATGATCAAAAAGAACTGACAACTTTTGATCTTCTAGCAACACAAATCATTTACAAAACAAACTGTGCTGCACAGACAAGATTCTCACCTTTAGTTTTTTCATTTGTATTTATGGGCACAACACATGAGATGTTCTACATCCACAAAAGACATCTTGAAGAGAAATTATCTGAGCCCCCCCCTTCAAGAAATGCTGATGTGCTGAAAAACTGTAACTTTAGTTTTTATGAGAGTCAGTTATCCTATAGAATGGTGAATCCTTGCTTTGTTAACACTGATGTATTATATTAGAAAGATATCAGCACTTGGAGGCAGGGGAAGGATTTTGCCATTCAGTCACTGAAATGTACGTGTGTTCATGTACATGTGTTAAATCTGCTTGGGAAGATCTAAAAAGGAATAAAAAAAGTTCCATCTCTCATGGAGCTTGGCCTAACAGATGGATTAATAAGAAATGTACATACAGAATTAGTTACATGTTAGAAAGATATAGATTAGGTATTATGGAGGTTCAGATAACGGAGAAATATAGGTTAATATTAGGGAATGTGGGAAATCTTTGTAAATGACAAGACACTTATTAGGTGGGCTTAAGGTGTGTATGATTTTAACTTGTGCAGAGAAAAAAAATACGGGAATTCTAGACAAAGAGAAGTAAATAAGCAGAAAAATAGGTGTGAGAAATTATGGGGCATTTTTTGGTGGAAAGTATGTAAGTCAATTTGACCAGTAGTAATGTTACTTAAGGAAGAGGCTCAGACTTCAATAAAGCCAATTATTTAGGGCAGTAAATACAACAATACGTCATGAATGTAAAACTAAAGGATCAGATCTTACTGTAAAAATAAGAGGCCATTGAAGGTTTTAAACAGAACAGAATTGATCTTAGGGAAGTCTTGTCTGGAATTGACGTAAACATTTGTTTAAATGAGTTAAAGACTGACAGTAAGAAAATTAGCTTTGAGCCACTACAAATTCATTAATGCAGATTAGAGATAAAGTACTGAAGGAGGACTGCTGAGAATTGGTCTATGGAATGTTCTGGAAGGAGACTTGACAAGGCTTGGCAACAGTAGATTGAATAATCACAGTGTTGTTGTTTTTTTTAACTTTACTTCCTCAAAAATTTGGTGAAATTCATATGAAAGCACATGAGAAAAAAACAGATAGCAAAAGAAAGTCACTAATTATTAATACAAATGGTTGTCACTCTTTATTTTTATAGGCCAGAAACTTTGTTAAGTATTACACATATATTATTTGGCTTACAATTCAGAAATAATTATGAAATAGCTATTATTCCTATTTTATGGTGAGGAAACAAGGACTCAAAAAGAATAAATGTGTTTTTTCACACATCAGAAGGATCCAAGATTCAATTTTCATTTCTTCATTCCAGGAAAGACCAGACAATTTTCACTTTGATCCTTGCAAGTTATTCATCTATTATTACCTTTCCATCCATCTTGTTAAACAGACTGTCCAGTCAATGACTACTAATCTACAACACCAGTTTTGATAACCTTTGTACTGTGATTAAGACCAAGTATTTTTATACCTTCCAAGAGTTTGAACAGTAAACAACTCTTAGAACAAAACTCTACTTGACCTTTCTCAATCTTCCCTATAAAATCTGAAACCTCTTTGTGTCCTCCATGACTTCATTTTAGAGCTATTCTTATGCTGTAACATTTTAATAAAGGTTAGTGGCTTTGGTTGGTTTTTCCTTTTCTTTTTTCCATGTTGATTCTATAATAGAGTCTCTTAAAGGAAAAATACTGAAAATAGACAGTAACATAGTGAAGGGCAAAAATAGAACTTGTATAGAAGAGGTAATATGGAGAATCATGCTTGGAAAACTGACTTAAAGAAATTTTCTCCAAGAAGTCTGAAAGCTTATCAACCAGTATTCAACATAATGTTAGTAACTTGAGCTTTTATTGGGGAAGGATTAATAAATGAGACTTTGACAGTTTACATTCCCACCAACAGTGTAGGNCAAAAACAAAAAAAACAAAAAAAAAATAAATGAGACTTTGCATTATATTGGAATGTGATACAGAAAATAGGAGGTTTCAGTAGGCAGGACCATGATATAGTTGGGTGTATGGGGACATCATGATCAGAGCTGATCATTCTGTTTAGAACAAGAGGGCATAAAATGACCATGTTCTTATAAATGCTTGACATCTTGATGGTCTTAATGTTTACTTGTTTGCTTGATTTTAACATCTCTTTATTTCTCTATGTTTGTTTAAATTAAACTAACAACTTCCATTTGAGCCATAATTTTTTTTTTTTTTTGCTTTTTGCGGTATGTTTGCAAATTCACTCCATGTTCTTTCTATTAACTTTCAACATTACAGCAATTGAATTTCCGCAGTTTGAAACAAATTTTATAATGAATGAGGGGTCAAATTGGAAGATTCCAGAATATTTTATTGGCAGTAATGTGTTAAAATTTTTCTGTGAAAATACTAAGAAGTCTTATTTTTGCATTAATATTTGGATTTCATACAGTTTATTGAATGCGTAAGTTGGTCACCTTCTATAGACATGTGTACTTTGATTCACTTGGCCAATGTAAGTTCAAATGCAAAGATAATCATCATTTATAATAGACAATCTAACCATTTTCTGGAAAATGGTGGACATAACATCACCCATTTATAATAATGAACTGATAACTTAAGTATTGTTTGGATAATTCAAATAACTTCATTACTAAATTATGCAATTTAGGAGTTTAAATATAATATTAATAGTTATTACTTATCTTTCAGACTTTGTTTATTCAATAGTTGCTTTCAATTTGAGTAATAAAAACCTTATCACAGATGCCTGGGTGGCTCAGTCAAGTGAGCTTTCAACCAGCTCAAGTCATGATCTGGCGGTCCATGAGTTAGAGCCCCGCTTTGGGCTCTGTGCTGACAACTCAGAGCCTGATGCCTGGTCCAAATTCTGTGTCTCCCTCCCTCTCACTGTCCCTTCCCAGCTCGGACTCTCTCTCTCTCTCTCTCAAAACATAAATGAACATCAAAATTTTTTTTTTAAATATCTTTATCAGCTGGACAAAAAAATAGGAAATTCTACCTAAGTGTTGGTTTTTTTTTCCTGAAAACCCTACTCATAACTTATCTGATTAATAGATGACTTAATCAAATATCTAATCCATTGAAAACTTTATTCAAATTGAGAAAAACATCCAGGTTTACTGGCTAGAGTAAATAAGATAATGTCAGTTATGTCTCATTAACTTAAAGCTGTATACTCAAAATAATATCTTCTCCAAATAGTGAAGATTTTTCATTAAAATTTTGTTTTTGCAAAGGATCCTTGAAAATTATTTTGATAATAACTGGTTGATGGGAATTCCTGTTCCCCCCTTGCCAGGAATAATAAAACGTCATTTACATGGATAAAGGATTGGCCTAGTTACTATCAACAACATATTTTAGGTATTGTAAATAAAATTCAATACCAAAATTAAATTTTTTTAAATAAAAGAATTGACAAAATAGAGGGAAAAATCTGATGTTTCAAATTCAGTGATGGTTTCAAATTATAATCTATTTATTTATTATTCTAATACTTATTACCACATATTAATTATGGACCTCTAGGTAAATATTATTATAGCAAAAATAGTGGAGTCACTGTCTTCATGTAGTTGCAAGTAATAGAGGAATAAAATATTTGACATACGTTTAAACCAAAACTTAGTACCCAGGTGTCATGACAAGTCATGACAGGTAAAACTAAAAATACATAAATAACAACAACAACAACAAAGATTGCCAGTCTGCATTAACAAATACAGTTCATCTATGGCTTATATTGTTTTAAAATTTGGACACAAATATTGAAAGTAAAATGTTGACAAATGTACACCAGCAACTATTAAACCAAAGTTAAAACTTATGCATGCATCTATTAGACACCATATATTTTAGAGCTATAGTTATTAACAGTGATAAATACAGTACCTACATAATGAGAGAATATATTTTGTCTCCACCAAGAAATAGCAGTTACGTAATGTTTCAAAAATTTTGCTTCAGATATGTAAAGCAGAGATTACATAACTAAGTGGATAATTTTTCAAATCACCTATAGGTAGTTATAGTTTGAAACATCTATATACACTAAGGAGATAAACATTCTATAAAGATAGAGATTTGAAAAACTTGGCAATATTAACCTGATGGATACATTGAACACTGTATTCAACAAATGGGGATACTTTTTTACTGGCCACTAGCTAAATAAAAAGACATTTTATTACATATTGTGAACAAAAGAGTGCATGTCACCAACTACCTATAATATTCCTCAATTTTCTTCCCTTGTTGTACATAAGATCTTCTCATGTAGAAAAAGCATCCATACTTTCCAAGCAGATGTGACTGATGGTTGATATGATTCCAAAGGAACTAAACTAGAGTTTCTAAAATGTCCTGAATACCATATAAACTATATTTCATACTGCTAGAACATTATAGCCAAATAAATTTTATATTTAATTATAAAAATAGTACCAACATTTATTGACCTCTTTCTCTATGCATGTAATCATAATGGTGCATGTATCTGGTGAATATTTAAACATTGTATGTCATAGCAGCTATATATCTTAGGAAAATAATTTATTTTGCCCCAAAATAATTTATTGACTCTTTAACTTATAGGTAGGGTTATAGGGTTACTCAAATATTCTGAATCTCTGTTTCATTTTTTACAAATGATACTATGGACCCTAAGTGACAGGTGTTGTAAATTTCAGTGGGTCTCACACATTTATATAAGTAACACATTTAGTCCCTAAAATGTGTCAGAGATTTTTCTGGATTCTGTGGTGGAGGTGAGGTTATAGCAGGGAATAAAATTCAAGGAAGCCATGTTTTCAACATTCAAATGAAGCAGGTGTGAAACATAAATATATAATTTGATAAGTTGTGCTAATTGTTATAATAAAAACTGAAAATATACTGACTGATATGAAATAGAGACTGATGGGTATATGCACTGAAAGGCATGGTCATAGAAAGGCTGTGATGAGATACGCCTGAAGGAATTGAAAGAACTTGCATCTCAAGAAAGTTGATAGCATGCATGTTCTGTTTCAGCAACAAAGAACATGCCAGGGCAAGTGGAGGAAAACGAACGTGGGGTGATAGCCCAATATCAGAAGGGGCTCAAAGTGCTAAGGAAAGATTATATTTTTCTCTGCGTGGATGGAAAGCAATTGGGGTGGGGGTGTTTGAGCAAAAATACATGTAATGAGCAGTGTTTTGTGGGTATTACTCTACCATGCTGTGAGGATAATTAAATGAAAGGCAGCAAAAAAAAGCATTTTTTTCCAGTCTGTGTAAGTAATAATGTTGACTTAAAGCAGTGTTAGGAGAATATGATGCAAAACTGTCAAATCTTGATATATTGGATGATAGACTCCATAGAATTTGTTTATGGGTTAGATATAGATATCTGGATATAGGTATGAGAAAGAGGCAGAAAATTCTTCAGTGGGAGCACATAAAAACAATGAGTTACAATTTCATGAAAATGGAGAACTAGGGGAGAAGCAGATAATGAAAACCAACACAGGACACTTCTGACCGAGGTAAGTAACCTTGGTCAGAAGTTAATCTACCCAGCGTAGAACTTTACACTGCTACCCGAAACAACCAAAACCAACCAACCAACCAACCAACCAACCAACCAAACAAACAAACAAACAAACAAAAACAGACAAATCGTATAAAACAACAGTTTTTAATTGTTGGAAATCATGGAATGAAGGACAGTGATCCTGGAGAGACAAGAAATAAGACGAGCTCTATGACTGGTAATCTTTCTGCCTTGGAAAGAGTTTCCAGAGCATGGCAAAGGGAGATAAAACCCATTGAACTTCCTGAGTTACAGAGACCTGCTTGATGAGTCTAAGGGAAAGTAGGTAGATAGGGATCCTAGAACAGAGTGGCAGGAAGGAGAACCACAGAGAGGGTATGACGGAGATCTGTGGTTGCTTTCCCACAATTACTCAGCAAAATGCTGATCAGTACATGCCTGTGAGGAAATACTTGAGGATGAGGTGAAACCAATGGAATTAAAGAGAATGAAATCTAGAATTGACATTCACTTCTCTTAAAATGGCAAGATCTTAAAGTAGGCTGAGTGCCTATTTTTTTCTAAGAAAAACAAAACCATTTCCAAAGTGTGAATATTAGTTTACATTTCCAAGAGCAGTGAATGAATTCAAGTTTTTCTGCATCCTCACCAACATTTGCCGCAATCAGTCTTTAAAATATCATTCATTAGGGGCGCCTGGGTGGCTTAGTTGGTTAAGCGTCCGACTTTCGCTCAGGTCATGATCTCGCGGTTCGTGGGTTCGAGCCCCGCGTCGGGCTCTGTGCTGACTGCCAGCTCGGAGCCTGGAGCCTGTTTCAGTCTGTGACTCCCTCTCTCTCTGACCCTCCCCTGCTCACGCTGTCTCTCTCTCTCTCTCTCCTAGAAATAAATAAAATATCATTCATTCTATTTGGTGTAGTGGTACCTCGTTCTGGTTTGAATTTGTATTTCCCTTATTATTGATAGTAAGCTTCTTTTCAAGAGTGTATCTCTCTCTCTCTCGCTCTCTCTCTCTCTCTCACACACACACACACACACACACTGGTGAAGTTTCTGTTCCTGACAGGAATAAAAACAGGCATAAACAAATTACTCTCTTCAGTGAAAATTAATTTTTCTGTTTATTTTCCTTCTTTTATGAGGATGGAATTTTTGAACATTATTGCTTCCTTCACTTTGTCACTTTCAGGATCCTTAGCATAATGATTATTTAATTACATTAAGTTTCTCAAGGATACTAATTGTTTCTGGAACTCAGTGTTTTGGTCTCCTCTGGATTTGAAAGCAAGGTATGTATGACTAGCTATCTCTCACCTCAGGATAAATCTGGCTCATTCAGATTGCAGACAGCAATGTTAAGAAAGAAAGTCCATTGCCTCAGATCAAAGTTTTTTGAGCCTGAAGGCTGTATATCATCACTTTTTCCTAAGCTGGTACCTGTTGCATCAGAAAATCATCTTATTCTACCTCCTTTTTAACTGCAGACGTTTGTCAGCTTAAGCCTGGAATTGTATTTTAATTTTTTTTTTATTATTTCAAAGCACAACAGTAATAGATATATGAATATTTGTGTATCTAAATAGATCACTGTGAGCGAGCTTTTATATGTGCATATAGACACACAAACGGAGCATACAAGTACCCAGTGCAGTTCTATACAGTAGTTTTCAGAAAACCCTTGCAAATATAGAGATACTATTAGTACATGCTTTCCGTTTTAAATAAAAACTATCTTATATTTCACTGACATTCAAAATCAATTTGTAAATAATTTGGATATTAAAAAATGACCTGCAATGTATACTTATAAACAAATGCACATATATGCACACACAATAATCATGTCTAATGTGTGTGAAATAAACTTTTTACTTTAATTATATATTATGATTCAGGATAACTTAATGGGTAGATCTCAAAGAGTATGCTACATTTCCCAACACTTTTCAAAATGTCAAGCTAAAGATGTATCAATAGTTTAACAAAGTATTAGACTGTTCAGTGAAAAGTCATATTTCTCTTTTATTATCCACCTAGAATTTGTACATTTATATGTGTTTAGCTCTTTCACTTGAGCAAAACCAATATAAATGGGTAGTCAAATCCAATTGACTTCCATTGGGATATCTATATCAAGCCTCTTTCTTAAATTCCTACTCCTCCACTCACTGATGGGTCGGCAGTCTGTTCTTTTGCTGTCTTACCAGGGTTAGAGCTGAGCAGAATCATATAGCCCATGCGGAAGTACAAAAAAATCATTTGCTTAGGAAGCTTAAATATTTGAGGAGAAATTTTTATTTCTGTATTTCTCTTTTTCAAAAGGTTATTTATTTATTTAGAAATTTTAATTCCAGTTTAATATAGCTGGCATGCAGTTATAGTAATTTAAGGTTTACAATATAGTGATTCAACAATTCTATACATTACTCAGTGCTCATCACGGTGAGGGTCCTCTTTAATCTCCACCATCTATTTCACCCATTCCCCCACCCAAATCCCTTCTGGTAAACATCAGAGGGGGAAATTTTTAAAACTGAAGACAGACCACTGAGTCACATTAATGGCAGAGCAAGCAAATTGTTTTGAGCTTTTCTGAGTAGCCACAGTCTCTAATTTCTTGATATTTGTACTTTTACTCTATTGTGAAATATATGAGAGTAGGGGCGCCTGGGTGGCTCAGTTGGTTAAGTGTCTGACTTCAGCTCAGGTCATGATCTCAAGGTTTGTGGGTTCGAGCCCCGTGTCAGGCTCTGTGCTGACGGCTAGCTCAGAGCCTGGAGCCTGTCTTCGGATTCTGTGACTCCTTTCTCTCTGACCCTCCTCTGCTCACGCTGTCAATCTCTCTTTCTCAAAAGAGAGATTTGAGATTATTCTCAAAAATAAACAAAAAATAAAAAAAAGAAATGTATGAGATTAACAAGAATCTTCCTATAAATTCTAGTTCTTCTTAGAGATAAAAGTGCAACTCCACAATTTGACACAGTTTAATGAAAATAATAAATAAAGGGGAAAATCATCACAGAATAAATTGTGCTATAAATTTTGACTATATATTATATAATATTAATTCCTTAAATAACATCATGAAACTGCATATGTGCTCTCTTTTTTGTTTTTTCCAAAATTGTGATCATGCTAGGCAGAGGACAGCAACTTCCAAATTTCTTCCACATCTTCTTTATCCTTCATCAGTAAATGGACATTTGGGACCTAATTTGGCTATTGTTGATAATGCTGCTATAAACATCAGGGTGCATGTATCCCTTCAAATTAGTATTTTTGTATTCTTTGGGTAAATACCTAGTAGTATAGTTGCTAAATCATAGGATAGTTCTATATGGTCCATTAATCTTCGACAAAGCAGGAAAGAATATCCAATCAAACTGGAGCACTTTCTTACACCGCAATCAAAAATAAATTCAAAATGGATTAAAGACCTAAATGTGAGACAGGAAACCCTTAAAATCCTAGAGGAGAACACAGATAGTAACCTGTTTGACATCAACAAACTTATCATTCTGGTCATTTTTTATTTTTTAAAACTCTCATTTTTAATTTAAACTTATACCAAATATATGTATCCCACCACCTTTAAATAAGAAGTTATACCCTTTAAAATAATGAAAATGCTATCTCATGATTATGTGTTTAATAAGTATATAAAATTTGACTTTATTTTGATAACTTATTTTGTATTTGAATTTTTAATACATTTGAAATTAATTTTGTTAATACATCAGGTAAAGGAGAGATTTTATTTCATTTCTCCAAATACATTTTTTAAAAATTTATTTCTGAGAGAGAGAGAGAGAGGCAGCGTGAGCAGGGGAGGGTCAGAGAGAGAGAGAGAGATACAGAATCCGAAGCAGGCTCCAGGCTCTGAGCTAGCTGTCAGCACAGAGCCCAACGCAGGGCTTGAACCCATGAACCATGAGATCATGACCTGAACCAAAGTCAGACACTTAACCGACTGAGCCACCCAGGCGCCCCAATTTTCCACAAATACTTTAACAAGTTCCCAAAGACCATTACTAAAATTGTCCTTATTCTGTGCCCCTATCCCATTAGTCTGCTTGGGATTTAGTTTCTTTATAAACTAAACAACTCCAATGCATTTGTTGATTAGCTGAAGAACAAATTCCTTGATTTTCTTGTGGGGACAAAGTACATGTCTATTTTCTGTGTTCTTTTTATATATTTTATTATATAAAGAGTGTGTGTGTATGTGCACATGTATTGTCTATTACTTATTATTTAATCTTAAAATTGCGTGGGGTTTCTGTTGTTGTTTAATATAAACACCAGTTTCTTCCACCTGGGGTGTGAAATACAATTAATAGCAATGAGTCACCTTTGTTTTCTTCCCTTAACGTCCTTTTAATAAAGGCAGGTCTAAATCTCAGATATAGTGTTAGTGACATATTTCTGTCTCCAGTTTATGCCAGCATATTTATTTATGCCGGGCAGTTGATTTATTTTCCCTTATAAGTAATGTTATTTGCCCATATGTATCTCCAGCATATTTATAGAAACCTATTTCTAAGATATATCTGCTGGACACTGCTAACTGTTCTGTGAATAACTCTCGAGCTAGGCAACTGCTCAGGTTGTGCAGGACAACCGAGTTCTATGTGCGCGCCAGGGCTCATCTTCCCCATGTCCACCAGGCGCTGGGATCTGGGGCTGCTGCAAGTGGAGGGTAAAAGGAAGAACCTCTCTCTTCCCAAAGATCAGTCTGGAAGTGGTGCTTCTTGTGCCTAAGTGTAGAGACTTTTACAAATAGACCATTCTCTCTTTCTCTCTTTTTTAATTTAAATGGTTATTTGCCTCTACATTTGTTATCTTATTAGTTCTCCAGAGCATATAGGATTCTGATATTTGTATGGCTTAAAAGCAACTTAATAGCGGCAATCTACAAAATGACCCACCCACTCACTACCTGACTGCCCTCCCCTCCCCCCCCAAGCCCTGTGATGAAGGATTTCTAAATGAACCAAAGTGACATGTTGACTTCAGTGCTTGGGTATCGAGCTTTTATTTTTGTTTTTGTTTTTCCCGCACAGGAGATTTTCCATTCTCTTATTTGGAATTCTGTCAGTGTCCAATATGTGCCCAGACCCACAGCACTGGATGAGGTTATTTAACCCCCAGGAGTAGTCTGCCAGGCTTCCAAGAAAGTTTCCTGAAATGAACACACATACTTGAATCTCACCTAAGCTTGAGATACACCCACCTCATGATTGTTATAGTATTATATTTTAAATTATATTTCCAGGGGCACCTGTGTGGCTCAGTCAAGTAATTGTCCAACACTTGATTACAGTTCAGGTCATGATCTCATGGTTTGTGGGATAGAGCATGGCGTCCCCCTCCGTGATAACAACATGAGGCCTGCTTGAGAGGCCTCTCTATCCCCCTCTATCTCTATCGCTTTCAATCTCTATCCCCCTCAATCTCTGCCCAGTGCCCCCCCTTCAAAATAACTAAACATTTAATTAACTAAAAAAATAAACTATATTTCCAAACTGGGCAGAGTAAGCATATTGAAAAACTGCTGGCTTTTATATATTTGGTTTAAAGAGAACATTTTTTAAAGTATTGTTTCTAATAGTTATACTTACATATTTTTGTAAATTATACTTCTTTCTACAAATTGAGTTGTTCATTTTAATTTAAGTGTTAATACATTTGGAAGTCATTTTGCTGGTGGTGAAGGTGAATCCATTTCCAGGTTTTCCATTTTAGAATGCATCCAGTTTTGCCTCTTTTACTATCATCACATATTAAACCCTGTGTCCTGAAACACAACAAAGCAACAGATAAGAAAGCTCAGTTTTGGTAGTAAGGGATTCTTCTCTTCTCCCCTCTCTCCTTCTGTTTAATTAGACATTAAAGCTCAAATACTTCTATGAACACAGCTATAAGACTTTACATATTGAAATGTTATACAATATACAAAAAAACAATAAAAATGGTTAACTGTCACATTTGGATAACACTATTGTATCAAGCTTTATTTTGTTTTATACTATCATTAATTAGAAGGGAAAATAAATCAGATGGTTTCAATTTTCTCAAAAGCAACATTCAGTATTACAGTCCAATTGAGCAACACCTGCTAGATAGGGTAGGAAAGCATGACCCATGGATTTTATAATCAGTACAATTCCTCTAATACAAAGCCAATATAAAAATGGTTTAAACATGAAAGAACTTATTTTGTGCCCATGAATCTGTCTTGGGAAATTACTAGAAGATGAGCTTCAAACAAGGAAGAAATGACTTGGGAAATTACAGCTAAAGGACTATCAGTGATAATTGAATATATTTATATGAAGAGTAAATATTAAAACAAATATGAGTATTAAAGCAACAGAAATATTGCAAATATTATGTCATCTAACCATGTAGACATGATCAAATTAAAACAAATTAGCTGAGGAAGAACAAAGAAAATGAGAAATAGAAGTCCACAGATTGTTTCATCTATAATACTGAGTCAAATGATACCATTTAGTTGGAATACCAACTGCTGAAAGAATAGAAAAGAGGAAATACAAATGTGCATGCATGAGTGTTTCCTTGCCCTGGACAGACACGTGAGATTGTACTGATAGCACCTACAATTTTGAAAGGCTGATTGAGTGTAGTATATCAAAACTTAAAATTTTGCACACCAACATACTACTGTATATTCTATTTTGTATTTATCCATTATAACCTTCTTAAGGTATTTGTTTATAATAGATATATAAATATACATAAAATATGTTATGCACATAGTAAACCATTATAATCGTTTTATTAGAACATCTGACTTATAAATATATAGCTCTAAACATGTAACCTAAACATGTCTTCAAATGTTTCTTCTTCTGCATCTATAAATAAATTTGTGTGTACTAAATATTTACTCTTCTATTTCATTCAGATAGTTTCATAATAGATACATTGTGTAATTGAAATAGCAAGCAATGTTTGATTATTTACTGCATGCTGAATTCAACTGTTACAAAACTGAATAAAATACGGTGCCTTCCAGGATGTCATAGATTGGCAAATAATGGAATTACAGTAATGTATTTAGGTTGCATGCATCATTAAAATGTTTTATATATTACTAATATAGCTCTTCATTGTAAGATTTCAAGTAGCAGACAGTTGTACTATAACTAGGAATATCAGTATGAATAAAAACTTTTTTTCCATTTGATCTAGGTACCCACTTTGTACAAACTGTGTTTCATCATATTTTTTACTAGATTTAAATTTTGACATCTTTATTTAATTACATGTTTCAAAAAAATCAGCAACAACAACAAAAAAGAAATATTAGCTAAGCTATTGATAAATCAGTATAGCTGGATAGAAGACAGACAGATAACCACATACAGAACAAATGAGAACACAAAATGTACTACATCTGAAATAACAACCTCTGTGTTCTATACCATCACCTCTTCATTGTCATGATATTTAGTCTTGAGAGCTACTTTACTGAGTCTTGAGAATTATTTTAGAAATTAATTAGACCCACAAATATTTTATTAGCTGAGTTTTTTTCTCTTCTCTTCTCTTCTCTTCTCCTCTTTTCTTTTCTTTTCTTTTTTCTTTTCTTTTCTTTTCCTTCCTTTTCTTTTTTTTCTTTTCTTTCATAAGCTTCAAATGGAAGCACAATTGGTCCAGGGGCACCTGGGTAGCTCAGTTGGTTAAGCCTTGAACTTTAGGTCAGGTCATGACCTCACCGTTTGTGAGTCTGAGCCCCACACCAGGCTTAGGGTAAGAAGTCTGCTTGGGATTCTCTCTCTCTACCTCTCTTTCTGCCTCTTCAGTGCTCTCTCTCTCTTTTTCTCTCTCTCTCTCAAAATAAATAAACTTGAAAAAAAGGAAAAAGAAAGAAGCACAACTAGTCGTAAGAACATGCACATATTCAGACAAAATTATGTTCCATGAAGACATGTAATTTTATACATTTTCAGCCCTATATCAGAGAGCTACATTTCTAACAGATCCTTCATCTTTTTGCACCAGAGATTTGTATATTCTGATTGTCAGAAAGGGAACTCATTGGAGTCACCTTTTCTTCAATGCCTTAGCTTGAGACCTCTCTCCTGACTTTTGTACAATTGTAATAAATTCCTGATTGATCTCTTTTCTACAGTCTTTCCCTCCTCAATTTCATTTCTTCCTATCTTCTGCTATAATCATTCTGAAATATAGTTATAATTAAACTTTAAGCTCTTAAAACACTTGAGTAGCTCCCACTCCATTTACCATGGTTTATACTCCAATGCTTCACACAGTTTCGAACACTAATAATGGATTAAAAAATATTCACTAGAGGAATGAATATCTTATTACCTAGAAAGATTAACGTGAAAAGTGGTTGCAAGTTTATTTTTCGTTTTGAGTTTCAATCTTTCTCCTATAGTGTGGAGAATTCCCATTCTCTTTTCAATGTCCACTTTAAAGAAAATCCTTTCAATTACTTCTTAATTCCCAGGTATGTCTTTGCTACACACCAAAAATTTGTTGGTATCAAAATTACAAACTTTGTCATCTTTTAGACAACACTGAGTTAGTTAGATTAGGATTAGGATTAGTGTATATATTTGAAAAACATATTTATAAGTACTATATTAGGAAAGAATTACAATTGAGTTAGAGTTGTGATTAATTCTAAGGTTACATAATATATATAAGTATGTACAGATATAAATGTATATATAAAGTTTTGCTTTGATTTTGAATTAGAATGCTGTATGCCAATGGCACTTACTAGAATATACACAAGATTAATCATATTTAATATATTTTGTGTAGAATGTTGAAATCATCTTTTATGATTATTAACTTACTCATTGCATAGATACTAATGGAGTACTTATTGTGTGTCAGACATTATCTGTGTCAGAATTCATACTATGATTGAACACTTAATTACCATAATAAGTGACATCATTTCACCTCCAATCAGAATCAGAAGGAAAGTGCAAATATAAATATTCTCTGATGTTGTGAACTACAAAGATAGGGAACATTACAAAAGTAATTTCCATGTCTACAAATTTCTATCATTTTATTTTATTCCTTTTTGGTAATAAAGAGATCAGACAGATTAAAAAGAATTTTATTAACCAAAATTTTTATTAACCAACAGTTTTTTTCCAGGAGGCATTATATGTTATGGTTATTTTTTTTTTTCATTATTATTCCTATTTGATGGTTTAGAATGTGGCAAGAGGAACAGATATTTGAAAATATGTTAGGGGGAAAATAAAGAAGAATCTATTCATAGCACAAATTCATGGAGTGGATTACTGAGTTGATTAAACATTTAGATAGTTTCAACAAAATGATTTGCAACTCCAAAAACTAAAAGATGGTTATTAATTTTATGGATGCATAAACAGGAGTCTGAAGTTTGTGTGTGAATTTTCACAGCTGTATGTTATATGGTTCTCTCTTGATCTATCTGCATAACTTATTACCCCTGTTGTTTGGAAGAACTGAGTTAGAAAAATATCCATTTGAGAAAGCCAATTTTACATTGCAGGTGAACATATTCTATTTATATTTTGTTTTTATGTACTTTAATCTTAAAAGCTGAAGGATTGCCAAATGTCATTAAGTCTGAAGTGAAAAAAGCATGTTGAATTACATTTTTATTATGACGAAATTATACTTAAATTTTTGGTAGACTTATAATATTGGTGAATGTTAATAGATTGAGAAATAAAAAGGAGAATACTGTACACTCTTTCTTCAATTGCTTTAACACAAAGTTTATTAAATATTACTGAGTATTATAATCAATTTCTGCTGTAACTAGGTCATTTAAAGATACTTCATATTAAAAATACTTAATAGACTATATTGTCTTATCTTTCACTATTCTCAGCAAAATTATTATTATTAAATTATTTATTTATTTTGAAGGAGAATGCAGGCACGAGGAAGGGGCAGAAAGAGATGAGAGAGATTCCCATACAGATTCTGTCAGAGCAGAGATCAATGTGGGGATCAGTCTCAAGAACTGTGAGATTGTGATCTGAGCCAAATTCAAGAGTCTGGATGCTTAACTGACTGAGCCACCAAAATAACCTGTCAGCAAAATTATTTTTAGATAGTCATCAAATATCTAAGAAATAAGACATATATTAACCTCACATTCTTATATTTTCATTTTATTCACAGAAAAAAGAGGAAATTAAGATATATAAAAATACTTGTAAACAGATCATAAATAATTACATTTATGTCACAAATGAACTGATGTTGTTTTAGTTATTTACAAAAACAGTGCTGAACCTTTGAAATGTTATGATTATAAAACAACTGAAATTGATTAATATCCATTTTCTTAAATTTTGAAGAAATGAGAGCACATGTTTTATGATAGTACTCAGTTTATTAAGATATCTACTCATGATGGCAAAACTTTTAAATATCAAAAACATTTACTGTAGGAGATGACGAAAAAGTGTTATCAGAGAAAGTTTAAAAAAAAAGTCAAAGTCCATATACTGGTCTTTTGGGAGATGGAATAAAATATATAATTTTCTGTCAAGTATTTGCCAACATCATCAAGACTACAGAGCTTTTTCATTTGGTAACTGAGAAATTGGACAAGTTTCTGAATCTCAATGATTTTCAATTTCTTAATTAAAACACTGTAATTTTCATGAACTAAAATAATTTTTCATAGGGCTAAAATAAAGATTAGGAAAAAATATAAGTATGCTGCTTATTAAAATTTAACATGTTTGGAGTAGGCAATCAATGTTATCATTGTAAGTATTATTATGGATCATTATTTGTTGTATGTTCATTACATTATGCCAATACCATATTGGATTAAGTGAACTATAATAGAGATCCTTGTTTTAAAGTAGCTTAAAATCTATTGGGACCAAAATATTAATAGATAAGAATGCAAACTAAAACATATACTCATGGCATGAACTTAATAGAAATATTTGGATAATTGGTAAATGATAACAACCTGCTAAACATATAAAGTATTCTAAGTATTATCGGAAGTTCTAAAATCCTATGTTATCTAAACATTTTTATGGAAAAAATATGCAAAACATGTCATAATTCCCATTGCTAAATGACTGTGTATTTATAAGTAGGAAATAACAAGTTGGGCTAAGAGTGTTTGAATGAGTTTAAAGAAGATAGTTGTCTTGCTTTCTCTATCATCTATCTATCTATCTATCTATCTATCTATCTATCTATCTATCATCTATCTATCTATCATCTATCTAAATCAGATATGTGACTCCTTAACTGTTATTGTAGAAAAAGAAATAACTCTACCTGGGTAATTCAGAAAACTTGGACAACCCAAAAAAAGATAAATTTGAAGATCCTGAGTGAATATATTTTCTAATAAGTAATGCATTATGTTTCCCTCATTCTTAGTCTTTCTGCAGTCTCAAATTAAAACCTGAAAGGTGAGGCATTTCATTACATTCTGACCTACTCTAGGACTAGACAGAATGCTGCAGTTTATATAAACACAGTGACTGTTTTATTCTAATGACAATCATTTTTATACTCAGGTGTTTGAGTACATAAGACAATAAATGCTTTGGTCTCCAAAGACATGATCCTTGTTGGCTATTGACTAGATTTATTGAGAGAATTTGGGCATGTACTAGCTCTGAAAAAGGAATAGGAAACATCACAGAAGCATGGAAAATGAAGTTGTGAATAAATTCCAGATTCTTTTTTTCAACAGTTTTGTAGAGCTTTCAGTCTCTGGGGTTTAATACTATTTTCATAGTAGAAATATTTTCACATAAGATATCCAAGGTTTGTTTTTATTAATATTTAAGCAGATTTTATATTTAACAGTGATTCAAACAGTAATTGTTAACAGCATTTTTTAATATTTATATTAGCATTCTGTCCCCAAATTATATTTACTCAAATAGTATCAATATAATATCTCAAATTTATGAAATATTACCCTAAGGAAATCCTTTTGACTACAAATATTCAGCAGCTAGACTTTATTTAGCTAAGTGTATACCAGTTAGTAACCCACCGTAAAGCAGATGTCCAAAATAAGATAATTAACAGGATAATCGGAAGCATCATTTACAAAAGAGTAGGTGGGGTACTTAGGAACAAAAGGAAAATTCATTACTGCTGTTTAGTCACATGGGGCTTTGACTGCCTCCTGGACAGGCTGGTTGCTAGAGCTCAGATACAGAGCAGTGTAGTTGTGCAGTGTACTTACAGCAACTAATTTCACACAGGAACATAGCCTGATCGTGGTGACTGCACAGAAGAAACTCTTAGGAATAAATAACTAAATCCACACTTACTGACTATCCCTTACTTTGATATTTTTGTATGATATGTTAGTCCTCTCCAGTATCTCTAACCAAATGTAGTAGACTAGATTATTTATAAACAGCAGAAATTTATTACTTACAATTCTAAAGGTTGGGAATTCCAAGATCAAGCCATCAGCAGACTAGGTATCTTGTAATGGCCATTTTCTGGTTCATAGATGACTGTCATCTCACTGCATTCTCACATGGAGGAAGGGGTGAGGGGGATGATCCCTCTCCTGATATAATCACGTCCAACGTCCTCACCTCTTAAAAACATTACACTGAGCACTAGGTTTCAGTGTGTGGATTTGGGAAAGGAAGGATACAACTACTCAGTCTGTATCATTCCACTCGTTGACCCCCCAAAATTTATGTCCTTCTCACATGCAAAATGCAGTAGCCTCATCAACATGGCCCCAAAGGCATAGCTCATTGTTGGATCAACTCAAAAGTCTAAAGTTCAAAGTCTCTAAATGTCATCTAAATCATATATGGATGAGGCTTTAAGGGCTCATCTGAGGCAAGTTCCTCTCTACATATGAATGTGTAAACCCAATAAGTTATGTGTTTACAAAATACAATTGTAAACAGGCATAGCCCATTCCCTAAAAGAGAAAGAAGAAAGGACTGGCAGGTCCCAGATAAATTTAAATGGGACAAACACCATTAAAGCTTCAGGCTTAAGAAGATCCTGTTGGCCGGATGTTCTGCCTTTCAGGCATGCTGGGGTTGTGGTTCCACCTCCTTTGGTCTCAGGGATTGAAGCCTTGTGGCTAGGATTCCCCCAGGTGACAGTTATGTCTCTGCTACTCTCTGGCACTTGCAGTTCTCCATGCTGCAATAGTGAACAGGTGGCCATTCTGGTAGGGACTTTCTGTCTTGGCCTTTCATATTCCAGTGCTCTCTGCAGAGGCCTTGTCTTCTGAAATGGAAATGAAGGTAGCCTTGCCTACAAGGCAGCTCCACTTGTGTACTCTGTGTGCCAACGGAAAAGGTACTGTAGATATCACCAGAGTCTACTGCCTGCTCCCTCTGGAGTGGAGCTCCTATACCTTTGCCATACTGAAGCCACATGTGGGGTGGATGGTTAGTGTTCTAGAAGCAGGGAGTAGAGTCTGCCTAGTGAGGAGGTGCCAGCAGGTTCTGCCAAATGAATGCCAGCACCCCTCTTTTGCAACCATTGAGTCCACTGGAACTTGAACTCTGACCCTGTGATAAGAGGTACAGCCCTGATGATCTCTGAATTGACTTTGGGGTTATTCTTCCATCTCCTGGGGTAGTAGCTTATGGCCTCTTGTTGAGATTGCTGATTAATCTCCTTATCAAATGGTTGTTTGGTCACACCTTTAGTGTTCTCTCTCAAATGGACCTTCATATTCCTCTCAATATAAGTAGCTGAGAATTTCCCAAATCTTTACGTTCTGGTTCCTTTTTGATTAACACTTCCATCGTTTAGTCATTTCTTTCTTCTCACATTTCACTATAAGCAATCAGGAAGAACCAGGTCACTTGTTCAATACTTTGCCCCAAGATTTCCTCAGCCACACATCCAATTTCATTTCTTGCAATTTCTATTTTTCCACAAAGCATCAAACATGAACACAATTCAGCCAAGTTTTTTTTCAATTTGTTTTTTTTTTATGTTTTGATTTATTTCTAGGAGAGAGAGAGAGACAGCGTGAGCAGGGGAGGGTCAGAGGGAGAGGGAGTCACAGACTGAAACAGGCTCCAGGCTCTGAGCTGGCTGTCAGCACAGAGCCGGACGCGGGGCTCGAACCCACGAACCGCGAGATCACGACCTAAGCGAAAGTCGGACGCTTAACCGACGAAGCCCCCCAGGCGCCCCAAGTGTTTTTTTTTTTTTTCAATTTATAACAAGGATCTCATTTCATCAAGTGTCCAATAACCTTTACCTCATTTCTGAGATCAGAATGGCCTTTATTGTCCATATTCTTCCAGTATTCTGTTTAGGATTACTTAAGTATTCCCTAAGAGACTCAGGATTTTTCTACAGCTGTCCTCTTTTCTTCCTGGGCATTTATCAGAATCGCTTTTGAAGATCTGTTCATGGCATAGTAGGCTATAGATGCACCTCCATAGTTTTCCAGGCTCCATTAAGAGTTTGAAAGCCACTTCTACCTTTTTAAGTATTTATTACAACAATAAACCCATTTCTTGGTACCAAGAAGCACTTAATCTATGCCATAAAGTGTGTGGATTATAAACAACAGAAATTTATTTCTCATAGTTCTAAAGCCTAGGAAGTCTGAGATTAAAGCATCTACAGATTTCATGTCTGGTGAACTCCTGCTTCCTCCTTCATATCCCCCTGTGTTTTTGCATGGCAGAGGAAGGAGGGAGCTAGCTCTGTGGGAACTATACAAGGATACTAGTCTCATTCTCAAAGGTTTTACCTTCATGGATGGTCTCATCATCTCCCAAAGGCCTCACCTCCAAATATCATCACACTGGGGATTAGATTTTAACATGTGTGTTTTAGAGGAGATAGACTCTATAGCACAGAACTCTCTGTTGGCATAAACTGCGATCCATAGAATAAGGGTGGTAATTAATGTAAACTATATAGGTTAGACTCTTAATACATAGGAAATAATGAAAAAGAATGAAGGAAAGATCCCAGATGCAAAAGGAAAAATTATGGAACACCATTTTTAATTCATTTAAATTATCAGTTTAATCAATAATATCAATTTATAGGTACTTATTTAATGTTAGCAATAAGCAAGGTATTGGGTATGGCTAAATAAAGATTTTCATACTGTATCCTTACTTTCAAGAAATAAAAAATATATAAGGGAAATATAGCAAATATAAGTGTTATAAGAGGACCGAAGATGTAAAAATACTGTGAGAACAATAAACAGAATGTGATAGAACTGATGACAGAGTAAATAAACTCCCATGTATAAGTAGCAAAACATTTATAATAGGGAGAAAGTGAAATGAAATGAAAGTTTCTTAACAGTTTTAAGAAACGTTGATTAGGAATGTGGGAAGAAGGTAATAGAAGAAGATAAGCAGCAAAAGAACAGAGGTAGATCTGTACTAATGGCTTATTTTCTTCTACTTCTTCACTCCAAAACTAAGTTTCTATAAAATTCTTCCTATTTTGCTTAATTTACCTGCCTCTCCATCTTCTGAAATGCTAGTATTGTCCTGAGTCCCACTTCCCTTAACTATCTGTCTATAGCTGGAAATTCACTATATAATCAGAAATTCATTAATACTCGCCCCTTTGACTTCACTGTTTCAGCGAGCTTCCTATTTATTTCCCTCTTTATATCTGATTGAATAACTTTGGATTGAATAACATGGCCTTAGAATGAACCTTCTTGGCTCCCAAAATGCATATGTTAAAACCCTTGCCCCCAGTTTGATGGTATTTGGAGGTGAGACTCTTTAGGAGGTGATTAAGTCATGAGGACCAAACCCTCATGAGTGGGGTCAGTGCCTTAATAAAAAAGACTCCAGAGAGCTCTCTCCTCCCTTCCCCCATGTGAGGGCACAACAATAAGGCTATATCTGTCAATTGGAAAGTGGGCTGTCATTAAATACTGAGGCTGTCCATGTCCAGAACTTTGAGAAATAATTTCATTTAGTTAGATGCCAACCAATCTATGGTATTTTTTGTAGCAGCCAAACAGACTTGGCAAGTTTTAATTTCATGACATTTGTTGAAAATATGTAGAAAACTTACCAGCATGGCAGATAAGACCGACTCTGAGTCAACTCCTCTCCTTTTGTGAGAAGGACTCTCACAAAAAAAATCACTACTAGGAGGATAATTTCTGGTAAGTTTTCTCCCTGTTTTCAACAAATGTCATGGAATTAAGATTTGCCAAGTTGTGACTTGTTCTTTTTCTGGTTTTATCTAATGTATCCAAATATTTCACAACTTCTGCCCAAGTGGCAATGATGAGAATATAAAAATAATCTCAAATTTAGATCCAAATAGTTTGTAGTTAACTTATCAGGTAGCAAGGGAATGCATAATATTTTGAACTCATGTTAGGAGCTGAGCTTTAGAAAGATGATTAAATTATTAAGTGTGCAGAAAATGTTGAGTATAGAATGGACGTTGGTTCAGAAACTGTAAGTCAGGAAAGATTTGATTATGTAACAGAAACAAGGAACACTCTAATTTCAATGGATTTAAACAACCACAATTATTTCTTCATACCCCATTCCTATCACAGATCAGCCAGAAGTCTCTGCTTATCATGGTCATTCATATATTTGGACTGACAGGCTGCATCTCAAAATATGTTACCTTGATTACAAAGCGAGGGACTAGGAGATGAAATGAACAACACCCAAGGATCTGCCCAGAAGTGTCAAATTTTACTTCTGTTCATGGTTCATTGAGTAAAGAAAGTAACATGACCAAGTTTACGTCTTGCGGGAGAAAAAGTAGAATTGAATGTGAAAGAAAAATCAAGCATAGAATGAGAATAAGGACTACCACACACAAGTAATAAAGGGCATTGACTGCATTGAGAGTATGAAGAAGAAAAGTGACTAGATAGGAATTTTTAAGGTAGACTCTGTAGGACAGTGAGATATGAGATAACTGTTTCTATTGTTGCTTACATTTGCTTTCTAGTAACATACTTGCATTTCCTGTTTTGCTTCTTAAGGACTTTAATGTCAGCATCTAATACAGACAGACTTGACTATAGGATATGAGTAGAACAGAAGCAAAGTCATTCAAAAAGTCTTAGTGCTTCTAAACATGACTATCCAGAAGGTTATTGATTCAGTTTATCCAAAAGAAAGTCATAAGCAGGAAGTTGATTTGAGAAAAGTATTGCTTTTTTTAGGCATCCAAATTGAGATGAAAAAACAGGATATATATTAGAATCTAAAGAGAAACATGTCAGAGTCAGACACAGTCTCAAAGAGCTGTTGAATCTCTGATAAACCAAAAGTCTAGGTACACACAGTTTGGAATGTCATTGTGCAATGATACGGAAATCTAGGCAGAAATAATGGACAATTGAATTAGTGACCTAAAATTCTACCATTTTATTTCACAAAAATATGGGGAGGGCGATTTCCTAGTGTTGAGATTAAGGTCTAAACTCTAACCAGAATACAATAAAGGCAGGGTACCTGGGTGGCTGGCCCAGTCAGTTAAGCATCTGACTCGATTTCAGCACAGGTCATGAAGTTCAGGGAATGGTCTCATGGTTTCAAGATTGTGCCCCACATCAGTCTGTGTACTGGGCATGGGGCCTGCTTAAGATTATCTCTCCCCTTCCCTCTCTGCCCTTCCTCTCTTGTTCTCTCTCTCTCTCTCTCTCTCTCTCTCTCACATACACACACACAAAATACAAAAGGGCAAAAGGATGTGAATCACATCTCTTATTCACTTGCTTGAGAGGTAATCCAAATACTTTTGAAAGGTAGAGATAACTTTACTTTTATATTCTAATTTAATATTCAGGTAGTTGGAACCATTTGTTTAAAAATTTTAAAAAGTTGGTAAGAAGCAAATATAAAGACTGAAAAGGTCATACAAAATTTAGAAAAATATTGTTTTTTAATATAATTACTATTCGAAATCTTACTACTATACTGTTTAAAAGGTACTGTATAATGACAATAATAACAAGAAAGCCATCTGGTAATCACTCATCATTTTATTTTACATATGTTTGCTGGTTAATTAGTTCCACTGGAAACCACTTACTTACCAGTAGAAATCAGCTTCTATTTTAGATAACAGAAACTGACAAGAAAATTGATTTGTTAAGGTATTAAGATATATTGATAAACAATGATAAGAGGACAGAACATTCCTTTCTAAAGAAAATGGCATCTGAAGCTTTGCTTTAATGTTTGCTATGCCTTCTATTAGACATCTACCCTGAACTTTGCATATACTAAGCCAATGCAAATCCTGTTTGTTTTCAGTCTTTTTTCTCATAGGCTAAATACATCATGAAGAACATTTCAAATGTATGTGTAAAGCATAACCTTATGAATTTATGGTTTTCAAACTCAGACCAATTTTTCAATCAGAACTCAATTCTTCTTCCTAATGTAATTTTGGAAGAAGCATGTTTATTCTGACAGCACAAGAAATGTAGGAGTAATGCAGGTCAAGAGAGATGTTTAGAGTTCTGAATGTATGTGAAAACTAGAGGTAAGACAGAATGTGTTGGAAGATATCCACAGAGTCTGGAATATGATATATGGTGGAATTATTGATGAGATATTGTGCATGTGATGGTAAATAATCCAATACTTATTCTACATGTAAAAGGAAATCATGAGATGACTTTAAGGAGAACCATAATACAATACAAACTTTTATAAAAAATAATTTTATCTACTTGGAGAAGGATTAATTGGAGAGAAGCAAGACTGGTGAATACAATAGGGAGGGAACCAAAGTAGAGGGGCAGGAGAGATATTTGGGGGCTAATTGATATAACTTGGTCATTGACTAGAAGGGGGAAATGAGGAATAAGATAGCATAAAACTGGGTCTGAAGTTTTTAATTTAAACATTATTTTGCCTGTCATTTGATGAGAGAAGGAGCCCTAGAATGAACAAATATTGAGCAAAATATTAATTTAATATGCAGTGTGTTTGGATTGTGGGTAGATGGTTAGAAAAGACATTTTTGCTGGACATGTGCATTATAAGCCACTATGTGGCAGTAAATCCATACAAGAGGGTATTTTTTGTTTAGGAAGTCTATGTAGATTTAAAAAAGAAAAAACAGAGGTCCAGGAAATGAGCTGCTAGTTATACCAATATTTTCAAAATGGATAAAAGCTCAAAAGTCAAAATAGAATGAATATAAACTGTACAGATAAGAGGGAAATATCTGGAAAGTGTAATAAAAAAAGTTGATTGAATAATGAAGATAGATACAAAGTTGTATGTCTAAATAACACAAGGGTTGGAAGAGATATTGAACTGACAATATGGTGGAAAATCAGCCACATAGAGGCTGCCTGTAAACCAGGACAAAGCATGAGGTGGAGCATGTTCATTAAAGACAAAACAAACTGTGAAACCTCCAAAGGAAGAAAAAAAAAAGGAATAATTTATCTATAGAATGTCTGACCAAAAGATGAGTTCAGTTTCAACTAAAAATACAAAATCCACAAATAAAAATATGAAATCCACATCTTAGCTCAAAGTCAAATCTATAATTTTATTTCTTATGTTTTGTAATGTTTGGATAGTTGGTTTCCATGACTAAGTTATTGGCTAGTAACAGATTATTTAAACACTGTGTCTATAAATATGCATAATTAAATACTATTCACCATTAAATTATTTATACCAATAAATCATGACAAACTCAAGTTAACAAAATTATTTCAATGTACCTAATTTGAAAGACAATTCTTACTGAGTTATGAATTTCAATACACAAGAAACAACTTCCCACTAAAATGAATTATTAAAGATAATTAATAACTAGATTAAATATCAACATTCTTACAGATTATCACAGTCTGTGTAACATATCTGAGTATATATAATTCATACTTGATTTTACTTTTCATGTATAGGTTACAATGAAGAGACTTTCAGTTGGCTCAGAGTTCTGTACAAAATATCAAATATTTGAGCTTGAATCTTATTTACCTAAATGGCTCCCATCTTTAAAGTACCAATAATGTCATGCATATACTTAAAGGGTTTTTTTGTAAAAATTAAATATAACTATTATAAAGTTCTATGAGCTGTAATGTCAAACATACAAATATGCACAGATGCATAAATATATATTTATATTTAATATATATATTATATATATATTTATTTATATATTTTATAATTGTATAGTTTATAATAATTTTATTATATATATTTATGTATTATTTATACATGTATGTATTATTTTATTTAACTTTAATAAGGAAATAAAAGGCTCATTGTCACATGTTAATTTGTTAGATAAATTGTTATCTCTAATGCAGTAATGACAAACATAAAAGTGTAAAATTATAGCAATGAGAATACTCATAAAATATTCATTTTAAAACTGAAATAATTTTACTTCCTTATATGCTTTCTAATGCATATTATATACATTATATTAATTGATTATATATGAATAGAAGTAGAAATTTCAAAGTTCTAGCTCTTTTTCTTGAATAATACCAATATAAATGTATATTTCCAATGTGCTTAAGTCAAGAAAAAAATTGTAACTCGCAGTCTTTATACCCAAATCTGCTCTCAACCTATTTATCATTCTAGACCTGTAATGATTATTAAACTATTACTTATTAACCATTCACTTTTAAAGTATTTCAAAAATTATAGCCATTTTTTAAAAATATGGTATAAAAGAGAAAAATTGACTTGGTATTGCCTACTTTCTCAATTGCTTTAGACTATAATTAATTCCCATGGTATATTCTGTATATCTGAGAAAATGAATATTTCCAGGTTTGAAAATATAGAGTATAGTTCAATAACTTTTAATGTTGAAAATAATAAATGTCCTTGCTAAACTCTATCTTTTTATACATTGCAAGTACATTATTCATAATTTTTACACTGTGTGGAAGACACTGTAATTAAATACCAAAAATTGCTTAATGATAATTTATAAACCTTGAATATAGTAGTATAAAATATGGAAACATTCCTTCTTAGCACAATATTTATAAGGCAAAATCTCCAAATCTGTGATGGGGGACAAATTGTAAGAGATATTAATAAAATATTTGTGAAAAAGTGGATTTCACAGACAAACTGATAAACAATACGTATCCTATCTCCTCTTAATGATTACAAAACTCACTTGCTACCATTGAAATAGTATATAATTTCATACATATGTGGAATTTAAGAAACAAAGCAAATGTACAAAGGGAGGAGAAAGAGAAAAGGAGGCAAAACAGAAACAGCCTCTTTTTTATTCAATGTTTTATTTCTAAATCCCATCTTTCCCTACATTTTAAACACTAATATATATACAATTTATATATAATTTTCTCAGGACGTGTTTGTGAGCTTAGAATAATTAAAATTCATGGATGGAGGGCTAAAAAAGAGGGGGAAATTATGGCTTTAATACTCATGGGATTTGTGACATGGGAAGGGAATAAATATAAATGATCTTGTTAAAATATAGGGACATGTGGTGATATAATGTTTTGTTGGAGGTAAAAATTATAAAACAGCATTTCTAACTGAGATTCTCAAGATCTGCTTTATAAATATTTTTTTAATGTTTTTATTTATTTCTGAGAGAGAGAGACACCGTGAGCAGAGGAGGTCAAAAAGAGAGGGAGATACAGAATCTGAAGCAGGCTCCAGGCTCTGAGCTGTCAGCAGAGCCTGACGCGGGGCTCAAACCCACGAACCCATGTGATCATGCCCTGAGCCCAAGTTGGACTGTTAACCAACTGAGCCACCTAGGTGCCCAGAAACAGACTCTTAACTATAAGGACCAAACTGATAGTTACCAGAGGGTAAATGGGAGTAGGGAGGGGTGAAATGGGTGATGGGGGTTAAAGAACGCACTTGTGATGAGCACACAGTGTTGTATGGAAAGTTGAATCACTAGATTGTACACATGAAACTAATACTACACGAGAATTTAAGTAAAAACTTAATATAAAATGAACACTATAATAAATCACTAGATAAATATTGTCAATATAGTATCACCTATATCAATTTTAGTACAGAATTATTTTGTCATAATGTGGTTATGGTTATTTTGCAGAACATTATTTTGCAGTTGTATGGGATGGCACTTTCAAAGATGGTTATTTAAGACTGATTTTTTTAAAAATTGGTATATATTATGAAGCAGTGTACTCCAAGTATTGTTCTATGAACTTTAGAAATATCTGGTTTAAGCCTATTAACAAAGCAGTGACAGTAGAAGAATTTAAATCTCCACTCCGTCAGTGAGAAAAGTGATGTACAGACAGCTAAACTAAATTTCCCTTGATCACACAACAACAAAGTTCTAGATTTAGGATCTGGACCCAGAGGATGTGGCCTGGAGTCCAGGCTCAGTATACTGCACTAGATAGCATTTCCATTTTTAAATTGTTTTTTTAGTGTTTATGTATTTGTTTTGAGAAGGACAGAGAGAGAGAGAGAGAGAGCACAAACATGGGGGGTGCAGAGTGAGAGAGAGGGAGAGAATCCCAGGCAAGCTCCCTGCTGTCAGCGCAGATCCCATCATGAGGCTCAAACCCATGAAATAGGAGATGATGACCTGAGTTGAAATCAGTAAGCCACCCAGGCCTCCCTGGATAGCATCACCATTTTACCTTTATTTATTTCATTTCACCTCATTTTTACAGATGTAGATACTAGAATTGATTGTATAAATTAGATTAAGTCTATCTATGCACACCTGCTTCTCCATTGGGAGAGCCCTGCATCTTGCACTACAGTGATTCGTTCCGCAGGAAAAAGTACCTCCAAATAGAGCCTGGGTTGAAATGATAAAATGTTCCCATGACAAGAGAGCAGTAGCAGATACCACTGAGAGCTAAAATACATAGTGAGAGACATTGGAACTCTGGAGATAACTAGCTTGAGTGGACCTATTTGTGATCCTGAAAAGGACATCCCTGGAAATTTTTAGAGTGGGGATTGAGTAAGAGGCTACAGATTAAGTATCAAAGGTAAGAAAAGGCGCCAATAAAACAGGTGATTACAGTAGCTAATTGCATGAAACTATTTCACCGTCTAGGTAATAGCTGGAAATTCTAGGGACTTATTCTCTGTCCTCCTCAAATTGAAGCACAAACATGGGAAATGTTCATAGGTGGGGGAGGAGTTAATTCTACTATAAATTAAATGGATGTTAGATAAATGGCCATTAAAATGGGTCATGTAGGTTTTTAAAATGAATACGGTGTTATTCCTTTTCAAAATTTGAATCCAGTCTGCCTAGGTAGGTTTGTGATCAGTTTATGGAGCTAGCAGTTCAACCAGGTGGGTCAAGAATTGAGGGGTTTGCACTATGGATATTAATATTTATTTATTTTTGAGACAGAGAGAATGAGAGAGAGAGAGAGATAACAAGCCAGGGAGGAACAGAGAGAGAGTGAAACACAGAATCTGAAGCAGGCACCAGGCTCTAAGCTGTCAGCACAGAGCCTGATGCGGGGCTCGAACCCATGACCATGAGATCACGACCTGAGCCAAAGTTGTATTCTTAACCAACTGAGCCACCCACGTGCCCCTGCACATTGGATATTCTTGTTATGCAATAAATAGGATAATAGTTTCTGAAAAAAAAAATTCACCAAACTTCAACTCAAGAAACTGATTGTGTGTGTGTGTGTGTGTGTGTGTGTGTGAGAGAGAGAGAGAGAGAGAGAAAGAGAGAGAGAGAGAGAGACAGTGAGACAGAGAGAGACAGAGAGAGATCATTCAGTTACTGGTAGTTCAATTGTTTGATATGTTATATAATATTTATGATACTTAATTTGTTTTCCTTAGTGTGTAAAAGTGCAGAATTTCTAAAGTATTTGAAAAAAATTAAGATTGTTTCCAGGTCAAATGCTAAAAGATGTGCTCATGTGTTTGCAAGCTTATGTCCTCTCTACAAATGGTCAGACACCAAAGGAGGTTAAGAGGAAGTCTCCTTGGGTGTTTCATGTTGAAACTCAATGTGTTACACACAACTTATTATATACGGTAGTGGTTAGGTAGTTGTTTTACAGTCACACTGATAATCTCACACACATCCAAAGAAGCATGTATTGATTTGCTCCTGTGTACTAGGTGTTTTAGCGTTAGAAAAACATTGGCAAGCCAGACACAGTCCCATCTTTCATTATAGTTGCAGTCTTTGTGAAATCTGGCACATGAGAGCTAAGAGCTATCCATGCTAAGATGGAGATAAACACAGGGAAAGGGTAGACTAGATGATATATCCCAGGCTTTGTGAATCACTAAAAATTTGTTTCCATAAGAAGTGATGTAGAAGCTCAGACATGAAGGATGCCTAATCATTATCTGGGTGAAGAAGGAAGGGCACTATAAGACAACACCAAATGCAAAGGCCTGATGGTGAGATGAATGAAGTATCCAGGAATTACTATTAAAGTTTGAACCTCACACTATGTTCAAGAATAAGAAATGGTGCTGGGGTACCTGGGTGGCTCAGTCAGTAAAGCATCAGACTTCTGTTCTGGGCATGGTCTCGTGGTCCATGGGTTCAAGCCCGGCATCAGGCTCTGTGCTGACAGCTCTGTGTCTCCCTTTCTCTCTGTCCCTCTCCCTGCTCACACTCTGTTTTTCTCTTTCTCTCTTTCAAAAATGAATAAACATTAAAAACATTTTTTTAAAGAGTAAGAAATGGTACTTATGAGACAGAATTTTTGGCAGGATCCAGACCATTACAGAAATTTCCCCAGAAAAGGCATTTAATGCTGGAAAACAGTGACAACACTTGTTCCTGATTCCTAGCCTGCCCCCCCCCAATGCCCCAAGCCAAATGAGGTAGAGAAAATTAAATTCTGTCAACATAGAGCATTGCTCCTCTTATCTCTCTTTCTTCCTTCTTTTCAACTTTTTGTTCTAGAGATGCAGGACTCTCATGGACATTATCTCTACTGTTTTTTAATTTTCTTGAGGCAGAAATAAATGTGATGGTACTGATGATATGGTGGTAGCTCAGTTAATGCTAAATTGCGTAGACTACGTCCATGTTCCAGGCATAATTGTCTATTGGGCACACCAAGGAATTCAGTCTCAGCAGGAATCTCTGGAACCATCAGGGGTCCTTCATGAAAATGGTCTCCTGTGCCTTGTTTACTCTGGAGACTTCACTAAGGTTTATTCATTATCACAATGAGAACATTGTAAGATTCTTCAATTTATAAATATTCTTACTCTCTGAAGTCCCCATTTCACATTTATTTATGGGGGAAAAAGATGATTTGAACCCTACAACATTTGTTTGATATGCATTTTCATTATTTATTTATTTATTTATTTATTATTTATTTATTTTTGAGAGAGAGAAAGAGTGTGAAGGGGAAGGGGCAGAGAGAGAGGAGACACAGAATCTGAATCAGGCTCTAGGCTTCGAACTGTCAGCACAGAGCCTAATGCGGGGCTCGAAATCACGAATTGTGAGATCATGACCTGAGTTGAAGTCCTACACTTAACCTACTGAGCCACCCAGGAGTCCCGGTATTGCATTTTCTTAGTTTCACTTCAAGTAAGATGTTACAAGTCATAGGTACAATTGTGTCTGTCAATATTTTCCTTACACTGTCTCTTCCAATTTTGCAACTAAAACATTGATAATTTTAATTAAGTATACTTTATCAAATATGAATAATTCAAGCAGTGAAGCAATAGAGAGAATGATTGCTTTATAAATCATTTATTCCGTTATAATCAGACATACGTTTTATAACAATCACAATTTGGGGGTAAAATATATAAATTAAACCAAATTTGGGGAAGCACTAGAGGTAGTAATGACTTTTAAGCACAGCTGGTGTGGTTCCTAATGATCAATTGATATTTTAAACCTGATTGGGTAACATCGCTGCTATTTGTTATAGTGTTATCAAATCATGATGGCTCTACGCTATTTCCAGGAATAAATTTTAGCTTTGATGGAGAAATATTTTCTTACACTTAAACTATTCAAAATAATACATTTATAGAAGCAATTAAGCAGGACTTTAAAAAGCTCTGTTGAAAAGCTAGCCTACTTATTTGGGTCAATATATTCTTTTAAGTATCTCTCTGAAGAGGTCCATACTCTAGGAAACTGAATTTACCAACTTGGTGTCAAACATTAATATCAATAATTAAAATGTTAAAATGCATTTCATGTAAATGTTCTTTAGAAACTTGCTCAAGCATAAAGAAATGAAAGGAAAAGTTTTACTTTGAGATGTCAATTATAGATTCTATTGAAAATTCTACATAGCTTATTAAAATATTCAAAATCTCATTTAAGTTGAAATTATTATGTAAAATGCCATTAAAATCACTGGCTCTCATGGTAATCAATGTTCAATAGAAGAATGGATAAGCTCAACATTTAAAGAATCTTTCAATTTACTGCCAATCTTCAAAATAAAGGCTTTTAATTATTTTGGCACACCCCAATTTATTAGTCAATACAGAAAAGAAAATGGCCTATATAATTCAGTTGGTTCTAATATCTTTGGATATATACATAGAGGGAGCATTACGTATGAGAAGCAACAATTGTTAGGAGTTTCAAAGCAAATGTTAATAAGGAATCTTAGATTTGTCTTGGGTACCAGAAAAGTAACATTGTTTCAGTGTTTCTTAATCTCCAAAATGGAAATGATACAATTTTACAGTTTGCTATGAGTTTAAAATGAGAAAATGAAGGGTAAGAACACGTATGTGGCACGGAAGCAAACCATATTATTTATTTTCATGACAATGGGTAAAATGAACATAATGCTACATAGTAGCATAATTTTGAAGGTTAAATGAGATAATAAAATAAGTAACAAGTGTATGACATACTGTATGTGACAAATAAAAGTATTTATTACAGTAAGACAATACTAACATGCCACTTTAAACTGATTTATAATGTCATTTTTATAAAGACAAACATTAAAATATGATATGTATGACATTTAATGAAAATAAAATGTATCATTTTGAATGAGTTCTTTAGATTTATTAGCTTAAATTTTCTGTGCCAAACCTAAAAATGGATTAAATAGTCAATATTTTATCATGGCCTGCAATTTGTTTCTTCATACAATTCTTAGTCTTTCTCAGAGTCTTTTGGTGTCTGTTATAGACACATTGGCATATGCGGCTTCTCCTTAAAATAAAGTCTACCATCAATCTCAGGTCAACATTTAACAACTATCTAGTTACTAATGCATCTTATATCTCAATAAAGAAGAAAACACATGTAGGGGAGGCTTGGTGGTTCAGTTGATTGAGCGTCTGACTCTTGGTTAGAGCTCAAGTCATGATCTCATGGTTCATGAGTTCAAGCCCTGCATCAGGCTCGGCACTAAGCATGGAGCCTGCTTAGGATTCTGATTGACCCTCTGCCTTTCCCACACATGTCTCTCTTTATCTCTCTCTCTCTCTCTCAAAATAAATAAACATTGAAAAGAAGGAAGAAAACACATGTAATAAATATTATGAGTGTTGTTTGCTATACTGCAAATGTTATTTAAGGGAATTGATGTCACAGCTATCCTGTAATGTAGTTAGAGAAATGTTTACAAACATGTATAATAAAGATGATTAGGAGAGAGAAAAATATTAAAACTTGCATCTCGGTGCTGTTTCAAATGTATGCTCAAGAACATACCCTTGATTCAATAAATACTGAGAGACTTACCACACAAGGATGGAAGTAGGTAGGGACCAAGGTGCTTTCTCTATCAGTGCAGATGAAATATGAGTTTGCCAAGGAATTAGAATAGAAGTTCTGGGCTTCTACACTATCTTGGACAAGTTGGATCTAAATCTATGAGACAATACTGCAAATATAGAAAAAATGTAATTTAGCTAGCAGGGACCATTCCCTCAAAGCTGAAAGGCTTATTACACTTTGCATAATATAACGTGTGAAGCAGTCTATTAAAAAAAAAAAGGAGGAGAGAGAAATTTCTGTTATGTCTTCACTGCTCTAAGACTCATTTTCAACATGGCTCTCTATCCACTCACTTCAAAGTCAGGTCAGAGCTGGATCACTCTTGTCTTTATCTACCCGGTGGAGGAGCATCTATACAACTAGATGAAAATCTGACCTAAAGTGACAATTGTAATTCAAAGCATAAAATCCAGCAATAGAGGTAATAAGTGAAAAATTTAATAAAGTGAATGTGTTTTGAAATTAGTAATAAAAAAGCAACTACAAAGTGAAAATTGAAGACATTCAAGGTTAGAAAAGAAGTTTGTCTGAGCTTTTTCACTTAAGGTCAAAGTGACTTTCTAGCACAGTGATAAACAGGGATTATAAAATAAATGATAAAATCATAAGGGAAAAAAACACCTTGTCATATTTACCCTATCTCTGTGCCTTATTTTATATCTTTCAGACTCAGCAAAATGACAATTGCAGGCAGGTGTTTTTCTGGATGTTTCTTCTTTTGTGAGAAATAAGAAAGTTAGGGAATAAATATGAATAATTGCATGGAAGAGACATCAAAATGATAGATTTTGAGCAAGGCACTAAAGTTATATTAAGCTTAAAGCCTTCTGAAGAATTTTTGGTGGTATGAGTTCTCAGACAAAAGGATCCCTTTTAATGTAATAATTTTTAGACATACATTTTTAGTATGTGAGAAAAATAATGGTAAAAAATGCGAACAATATAGTTAAATAAAATTTCAGTTCCTTGTTAATATTTTTAAATACATGTTTGATGCTTTGTAAAAGATGTTAAGTAGATCTGGTGTCTGGTATATTTCCTCTCTCTATTAATGAGAAAACCTAGAATACACTATATAAAATGTACAATTAGAAATTCAATTTACTTTATAACCTATTTTTGGAGAGCAGTAATTGGTACAAGATTGTGAAACTGGGTTAAATTTTTCTACATCTCTGATTGTAATTCATGTACATTAGTCAGTGGAAACAGCCATTGTTAAATCCTCTGAAGTAAACCACTTATTTAGAGTTAATTATGCCCTAAAATTTCACCAGTGAGAAATCTAGGTCTATGGATAAATGAAGGGAGAAGACCCCTTGTTCTTCACTCAAAATATTGTGAAAGAGGAAAACAGAAAATAAAATCCCATGAACAAGGAATTAGCTCAGCATGAGAAGAAAGCACAATTTCAATCCATAGTGACCTCTAATGACTTTAAGATAAGCCACAAATCGTCAACATGGCTGTCAGAGCTCTGCCTGATTTGATCCCCAAGTGATATGACCCTTGGCTACCCTTTCAGCTGTGTTAAATCCTATGCACTCACAAAATTCCAACCACACTCTTTCTATTGCCTATTTTATGGGCTAGAATTGTCTCCCTCACTTGGAGCTTTTGCACTTGGTATTTCCTTATGCTAAAATAATTTCATTACAATTCTTTCCATGAGTGGTTCTTTATTTTCCTCCAGGTCTCATTATGAATGTCAACTCCTCAAAAAAGCTTTCTCCATCTTGCTATTTGAAGTACAAGGTCTGCATATTATTTTTGAACCTTTGTAACCTTTCCATTTATCTTGAAATTCTCTATTTATTTGTTTCCTTACTTGTTGGTGTTGGCTGTCTCCCCCGCTAGAATAGATGAACTGTGAAGTCAAAACATATTTGCACTCTTTGCCAAGCTATCCTCAATACCTAGCAGCGTCAAGTTCCTCATCTGTAAAATGGGCCTAAATGGTAATATGTTTTTATGGGGATGATTTTGTGAATTAAATAAGCAAATGCATCCAAATATTTAAAAGTGTGATACTCTACAGTGGTTGCTAAAACAGTGCTAGTTATATATATTCTCACACTTAAATTATTGTACTAAGTTTTATATACTTTAAGTGTTTGGCGACAAGGGAAAATAATTTGTGTTTAATTACTGTGTTTATAGAAATACAGAAGTTTCGTATTTTGTATATATCGTGTATACCAATGATATAATTTATAGACAAAATGGAAATACTGAGTCTCTTACTACATTTTCAATTTTAGAATGACATCTTTTCTTTTTATTATCAGATTTTCCTCAAAAGTTAAATGGTTATAATGATGAGCAATTACAGAATGAGATATCTTTGGGAATCAAGTTAGTCAGTATCACTACTGCCTTCATGAAAAAGTGATGTTGTAACATTAGTCTAAATATGAATCTGGTGTGGTCTTATGATCTTGTGATTACAAAGCAGAAGGCAAGGAGAGCAGTTTCAGCTCTTACACACTCTCACGAGACATTGAAAGAAAAAACAAGATGAAATTTAAAATAGTAAATTTTAAGGATAAAAAAATTCTGTTACTGTGTAAAAGAGCTTTTTATAAAGAAGGGCATAATTTGCATCACCGTGCTTTCTAATTATCTTAAAAACTCGCAAAATAGTGACTCTTAAGTGGAAGAGAAATTTAAAAGAAGAAAGAGTCCTAGGTTGAAAGGATGCAAAGCAAAACAAGGTCTCTTGTGACAGGAGAGTATGTCAGTAATGGGGCTGCGGAAGCAGAAGGAAGATTTGTGGAAATGTCTTAAACGCACTTTTTATACCAAAAAAACACTTAAGCATGTAATTAGACAACTGGCTGCGAACAATCTTTTCTGAAACTGAATGTTCCACAGTGTATTCACACTGTCATTCTTTCATTTGAACATTATTAAAGTCATGGCATTTAATTTTTCTAACTTCATAAAAAGTAATGAAATTAATGACATTCTGTGTTTTATCTTATCCCCATCTTCGCCTCTATCATAGTTCATATCATCATTTTCTAAAAAACACTCTTTACTTCTGTTGATTGCCCTCTCAATTAATTAAATTTTCTTGTGATTTTAAATATTAGTTCTCTGTGCTTCTTTAATAATTTTATGCTCCATTTTCCCAATTAGGAGTTATAGCTATGGGCAATATACCATCACAAGGCGGGTTCATAGGTTACATATTATGATTTTCTTCTAAATGTGAGGTGACTGTATAGATGCCATCTGCATGGTGAGATAGGAAGAAGGTGGATTCATTGTAACCTTTCCTTATTTATATCTTCCTTCAGGTTTCTATCAGACTTAATTATGTCGGTACAACAGATACTTTCAAAGTACAAATTGCATTTGAGGAAAACTGGGAGAGAGGCAGCGGATAACTTAAAAAGTCAGTCTGGTATTTACATTTTAAAGAAAGTTTTTATTTAAATTAGCCATACAGTCTTATATTTGTTTCAGGTGTACAATATAGTGATTCAACAATTCTATACATTACTCATCATAAGTGTACTCTAAATCCCCATCAGCTATTTCATCCATCCCACCAGCGATCAATCCATCTCAATAGCATTTACTTTTTAAAAGCATCAGCATTTTTGGAATGGGAGAGATGGGATGGACGGTTTTCTTTTTTGTAATTTTAATTTGTTAATCTGATTCACACCTAATCATAGAGTTTTGTATACAACTATTTCTCCTTTTAACTTCTGTAGAATTATTTTATACTTAATTTTAAATTAAAATGCAAGCAAAGGATCATTGCAAGTGACTTAAACAATACTGTATTTTATTTAAAAAAGATCTTTTGTTAAAAATAGTAGGCAGGGGTACTTGGGTGGCTCAGTCAGTTAAGCGTCCAACTCCTGATTTTGGCTCAGGTCATGAGTTCATGAGAGGGAGCTCGTGCTTAGGCTCTGCTCTGGCAACAGGGAGCCTGCTTGGGATTCTCTCTCTCCCTCTCTATCTGCCCCTCCTCTGCACTTGCTCTCGCTCTCTCTTTCTCTCAATATAAACATTAAAAAATATGTTAAAGATAACAAAAAAAGAGTGGGCAATTTACTAATACTGTAGCAAAGCTAAAATAATCACAGGAGCTAGGGACCAGAGCTTCTAGGAATACTCATCATAGTGGATAAGCACCAACCATTTTATTTTTTAATAATTGTTATTTTTTTAGTGTTGATTTTTGAGAGAGAGACAGAGCATGAGCAGGGGAGGAGCAGAGAGATGGAGAGAGGGAGGCATAACATCCGAAACAGGCTCCAAGCTCTGAGCTGTCAACACAGAGCCCAACACAGGACTTGAACCCAAAACAGTGAGATCATGACCTGAGTTGAACACTTAACTGATTAAGCCACTAGGCCTCCCAAACACCAACCATTTTAAAACTCACTTTCCTGAGAACACCCTTTCACTGCTTTTTTAATTTATTATTATTATAGAGCTTCCACTGTTCAAGAAAAGTAGTGTACTTTGATTAGCTTCTTTTGGGGTATGCACAACTGAGTAAAAAGTAATTCTCTACCTAAAAGGTAATTTAAATATGTTTTATCAAAAGATAGTTCAGGCTATTATTAAAAATAATTTACAGCCATAATAAGCTTTTACTTTTTACATCCTTTCAAATGATCATCTTTGGTATCTAATTAATGATGCGGTCAGTCATTCTCTTGGTGGCTATAGCAGTTTTTTAAATTTATTTTGTTTTATTATTATTATTTTTTTACAGTGCAGTCATCCTAAATAGACTTAGATAAAACCCTNTAAAAGATAGTTCAGGCTATTATTAAAAAATAATTTACAGCCATAATAACCTTTTACTTTTTACATCCTTTCAAATGATCATCTTTGGTATCTAATTAATGATGCGGTCAGTCATTCTCTTGGTGGCTATAGCAGTTTTTTAAATTTATTTTGTTTTATTATTATTTTTTTACAGTGCAGTCATCCTAAATAGACTTAGATAAAACCCTGCAGAAAATAACTTCATACGTTATTTGCAAATTAACCAAAATACCAGTAAACCAGTAAAAACAAAATCTCAGGTGCTAGTTGATAGAATTCCATCCTAAATAACAGCAAGGTATTAATCTGGTGAAGACACAGTTGTGACTGATGTTCAACACCGTACTTTGCAGATTTTATCAGTTGAAATGCTGCTACAAATGCCATTGCTACTGTACTATAAAATACTCAATGCTGTTGTAACAGGACAGATATAACATCAAATGGAAACGCAATGGAAGAAAAAAATGGATAAAGTAGATTACATCAAATTTAAAATATTTTGGCATTAAATGTTACCATCAAAAAAAGAAATAAGTGCTATCATCAAAAAAGTGAAAACTGGAAAAAACTTTTTTCAAACCATGTGTCTCCATAAGAGACTTGGATCAAGAACATATAGAGAAGAATGCTTACAACTCAAAAATAAAAAGACACAACAATTAAAAAAAAATGTGAGCAAATGATTTGAGTCAACATTTTTTCAAATAAGAAATACAAACGGCCAGAAAACCCATCAATGATATCCATTATCATTAGTTTTTAATGAAATGCAAATCAAAACACAATGCAATGCTACTTTGCATTCACTATAATGATTAAAATCAAAGACAGAATATAACCAGTGTTGGTGACGATGGAAAATTTGAAGCATTCATACATTACCATTGGAATGTAAACTGATGTAACTAATTTGGGAAACAATTTGGCAGTTCTTAAAAATTTTAAACATAGATTTATCCAGGATGCAGCAGTTCTCCTCTTAAGTGTATACTCAAGATAAATGAAAACAATGTCCGCAAATGTCTTGTACACACATAGTTATATGTACATTATTCATGAGAGCATAAAAGTAAAAATAATCCAAATGCCCATCAATGGGTGAATGGATAAACAAAATTGCATAAAGTCATACAATGGAATGTTACTCAGCAATAAAAATGAATGAAATGCTACTGCATGCTATAATCTGGATGAGCCATGAAACTATCATGAAAAATTCAAGAAGTCAGTCAAAAGATGATAAATTGTATAATTGCATTTGTATGAAATTTCCAGAATAGGCAAATCTATAGAGAAATAAAATAGATTTCTGGTTGCCTACAGCTGGAGAGAGAGGATATAGGAGTGACAGCTAATGGACAAAATAGGAGTGATAAAAGTATTCTAAAATTAGGTGATGATTATACAACTATGAACATATTAAGAAAATATTGATTGTATACTTTAAATGACTGAATATTATGGTATTATATCTCAGTAAAGATATTTAAAACCAGATGGTCCATAAGAAAATATGTCATTTAATGAGAATATATAAAAATAGTATTGTATTATTAACTCATGTATGGTATGTAAAATGTGTTTTTAATTTTTCTGCAACAGATAAAGGATATAATAAAGGGTTTTTTGGCTTATAAAAAGAATTAAATGAAATTACACAATAGTATTTACATATAGTTTATTATTACTGTTGTATCTTTCTGATGAATTGAGACTTTAATCTTTACAAAATTACTCTTTTTTTTCTCTAGAAATATCCATTTTATTAAGGTCATTTCTATTCAATATCAGTTTATCCATTCCTACTCTCTTTTGAATACTGTTTACATATTATATAGTTTTCCATTCTTTTACTTTCATAGTATTTAGGAAGTAATAGTATTTAGGTGTAAAGTGTATCACTAGTAGAGAGGGTAGACAATATATCATGAGATCATGTTTTCCTATTTATCCAGTCTGACAACATTTGCCTTTTCAACAGAATGTTTTTTACTTTCATTTGATGTAACTACATATATATATTTGAATATTTGAATACATATGCACAGCATATATATTTAGAGAGAGTGTATTCATACATATATAGACAGACTTTTATTTTTATATTTACCAACATGTATATGACCTCTCTGGCATTCTCAATTCCTTCCTGTGGATTCAGTAAAAGCCCATTTTCTACAATTAACTTTTCTAATTTTATATTAATTCTTATCTTCCATAAACACCCACAACTACTGAACATTGGATTTGTCATTTTTAAAACTTTGACTTGCTTTTACATCTCCTAGGTCTTATTTATTTGTTCCTCCAAGTTGGGAGGCAGAGGAAGTATTCTCATCATCCTCTAAAACTCTGTGTGCAGTTCAAGATTCAATTCAAGTATATTTCACTCATTAACCTTCAGAAATCCTCTGGGGTGAAATTAGTCTCACCATTATTGTACTCTTAGAGTAATTTATGGGCATCTATATGGTATTACTTATTTCTGTCAGTCGTGTTTGGGTATATTACTGCCTTCCTTTTGAAAGCAAGAAAAATACTTTGGCTCTCACTTTTTATGAGCTTTGTGTTTCACAAGAAGCAAACAATGCACTGTGAATATCAAAGTTCAATAAATTTGAAGGATTAAATCCAGCATACTCATACCTGACATTATTTAAAACACCAAGATATATTTTCACACATGCCACAGCACTCGATGATGTTAGTTATGATGGTGATTATCAGTGTAAATCTGATGCTGAGGAAGAAGAACCAGGCATGGTGAGGGAGGTAAAGAGGCTGCAAAGATTAATAAGCCATAGTCCTTTTCATTCAATTTGTGAAACATGCATAAACAAATAACGCAGCACAGCATTTTTTGAAGGACCGTGCTTGAGTTATTCACAGAGTATTTGGGACACTCAGGTAATAAGTTTTCACTTCCATTGGTGGGTGGATAAGCAGTAAAACCTCATAAAATGAGAAGTTTTAAAAGATGAGGAGGATTTTCCAGCTAGAGTAAGTTAAATCACAGAGAAATACAATAACATGATGTATTTGAGGTACTATATGTTAAAGATTATGGCTGCGGCTCAGGTTGTGAGAAATGAGTAAGATTTAAATCTTGTACACCATAGCACAGACTGTTTATTATACTATAATTTTCATTACCTGATCAGGTTCCTTTCCATTAAATAAAAGTCTCTATTATAAACTATTAAAATAATACAGGTAAACGATGAAAGATATTAAGGTGTTTAGAAAAGAGACTTAAAAAAAAAGAAAAAACAAGAAACAGACTCATTTTGGGGCGCCTGGTTGGCTTAGTCGGTTAAGAGTCCGACTTTCGCTTGGGTCTTGATCTCGCGGTTCGTGGGTTCGAGCCCCGCGTCGGGCTCTGTGCTGCCAGCTCAGAGCCTGGAGCCTGTTTCCGTCTGTGACTCCCTCTCTCTCTGACACTCCCCTGCTCACGCCGTCTCTCTCTCTCTCCTAGAAATAAATAAAACATTAAAAAAAATTTAAAAAAAAAAAGAAACAGACTCTTTTTTTTGTTTGTTTTTTCCTCTAATTTTTATTTAAAATCATATTAGTTAACATACAGTGTAATATTNAAATAAATAAAACATTAAAAAAATTTTAAAAAAAAAGAAACAGACTCATTTTTTTTTTGTTTTTTCCCCTAATTTTTATTTAAAATCATATTAGTTAACATACAGTGTAATATTAGTTTCAGGTGTAGAATTTAGTGGTTCATCACTTACATACAACACCCAGTGCTCATCACAACCAGTGCCCTCCTTAATCCCCATCACGCATTTAACCCATCCTCCCATCCCCCTTCCTTTTGGTAACCTTCAGTTTGTTTTCTATAGTTAAGAGTCTGTTTCTTGGCAAAACAGATGAACATAGGGGGGAAAGAAGAAGAGAAAAAAAAAAGGAAACCCGAAATTCCACTTGAGAATACTTTAATGTATACCTTAGTCATGAACACTATACATGTTATAATTGTGTTTTGGAAAAAATTCCCTATACAAAGATATGAGATTAATCCAAAATTTCTTGGTATAAATAATGTGTAAATATTTCGGAGATGTTAATTGTAACAGAAGTTTATCTGATTTAGATTTTTCAAGAAAAAAAAATCTCACAATGTTCATTACCAAGCAATTGCACTATAGAATGTATTTATACATTTTTCAATGATTTTAGTTTTAATTAAACATATAAAATATTTTTAAATCATTGGTGTGCTATTCTATTCCAGAAACACTCTCACAGCCACATCCAGAAATATTTTATTAGCTGTCTGGGCATCGCTTAACCCAGTCAGGTTGAAACATAATGTTACCCATCACATTGCATAGTTTTTCTTCCTTTTTAAATTTTCTTTTTATGGATTATTTTCTTAAAATGAATTCCTAAGTGTGAGAGTATTTGTCCAAAAGTGTAAATATTGTGTTGTTTTTTTTAATTTTAACCTAAACATGAATATATTTTCTTCAGTATTGAATCATCTTTCTACTCTTTAGTCTTCTTGCGATAAGTGTCCAGTGGGTTGAATGAATTTATTATTTAAACCAAATTAACTGCAGCAATAATATTTTAGATACGAGGTTACTTAAATGCATTCAAACGTGTGTTATTTGATATATAGTTTTCATTGTAATAATTTTTATAAAATATACGAAATGCCAGCCATGGCAAATTCACAGGATTTTATACTCTAATCTACATGAATGATTAGAGGTTTACAGAATGAAAAACACACTTTGTCAAGATTTATCTCAAAAATTATAATTCATGTAAAATGTCTATATAGTAAAAAATCTGTTTTTTTGTAACAAAGTTTTATATATTCATATTATTTTGTGTTTTTTTACTCCAGATATGTATCCGGATTTAATTTGTAAAGAAGTTAGACATAAAATTGTATATTTTGTTCATATGCCTTTATATTCTAACATTGTTGACTTTAAAATTTGTATTCTTATACACTTAATTTTAAGAAGTTATGTTTATAAAGTGCAATAAAAATTTCACATTGTCTTTTTCTTTTTACCATATCAGGATAGAATAAATTTTATTATAATTTTCTTTCATTTTTCTCACATAATAAACAAAATGTGATTTGAAATGAACTGTCATGAACTTGAAAAGCTGGTAATAAGCCACCTAAAATTATTGGGACTTCTGTGTATAAGAATAAATATTTTTTAACATCTATATTTTGGAGCCTTTCTGTNTGTAAATTTGTTAAATGTAATTTTGTCATTTTAAATTTTAATTAGATGCATATTTGTAATATTTAATTTGAAGTATTATCATAAGAATACTCTGAATTTTTATCAGATATCTAGGAAGTGTCTTGACTATGAGGATGTGTTCCACCATATTTACATATAAAAATAATTTTACTAACAATTACATTTCAAATTATATCTCATTATATATGTATATGATTTATTTTTGCATTATAGGAAAGTTTTGAGTATAAATTACAGAAAGATATATTAATACGAACACTTAATGCAATACATCTTTTTTAAAGAAAGGATAATCAATTATCTTTCTTATATTTTGCACTAAATATATTTCTTTTGTATCTGTATATACTAACATATGTGGGTCCACTTCCTAGAATGCAATTAGGTTTGTATATATCCCTATATTTTTCCTAGTCCTCTAATACAGATATCTAAGTTAGCTCTGGACAATAGCAAATAGCACTGCATTGCATATCCTTGCCTGCAAATGTGTGCCTTTGTGTCTCATACATATTGATTGTTGTGTCATAGTGGATAAATATATGCAATCATCTATACATTTGTACACATAGTATGCTTTCTTGAAGCAGTTATCCCAAATTTTCATTAATATTTGATATTAGTTGGCTTTTTTAAATAAAGATTTTATTTTTAAGTAATCCCTACACCTAATGTGGGGCTCACACTGACAACCCCGAGATCAAGAGTCTCATTCTCTACCAATGAGCCAGAGGGGTGCCCCTGGTATTATTTGACATTTTTGTCTTTTTCAAATATCAATTTGCCAAAGTCTCTATCTTTTAAAAACTTACCTTCCATATAAATTCATAAAGTTATGATCTCTTTACCGATTACCTTCATAATATGGTACTATGTACACCTAATTCACATTTCCTGCTCATTCTTTAATTTATTACGCTATTTTAATTTTCAGGGGATTATTGGATAGAATGGATACCAATATTTTGTCAATTAAATTTATTGTGAGAATTTCTCTGTGTATTCTGCTAAGGAGCAGAAACACAAAAGCTGGGATTGGTGTGCTCGAATGTTTAAAACATTGACACCAGTTTTCAACACCATATTCACACCTGCCTCGTCTGAGTTGCCTCGCTTCTGTAAATAAAGGACGCACAATATCCAACTACCTGTTTTACATTCAAATGGAACACTTTTGTCTCCTCCTTCCACTATCTGTATATCAAAATCCTTTTGTTATTTTAGATAACTATATTAAATAATATTGCTTAGGAATCAATATATTTGAACAACTTTAAAAGGCCTATGTTAAAGGTCACTGTGTAAATAAAACAGTGTATATATTTGTATAATATATAATATGAATTTAACCTTATGGCTATCTGTATTCTTGAGATATCTTATTTCTTTTGTATAAATAATATTACATGTTTTTATTATAAACCTAAAAATAGAATAAAAATGCAATACAAAATGTGTAATGGTAGTTTATAACTCATTCAGACTCTATGTTGCTCTAATAGGTGCTGAAAATTAATAGAACGCCTTTCAGACCATTTAGACTTTGGTTCATTAAATCCATACAATCTGCTATATTTTTGTTATTAATATGTTTGTCTCTTACTTTCATGGTATGTAAAACTTTTATGTTGGCTCAGAGGAAACTTCACTGAAAAATGACTCAACTAAGCTAACTAAGGTTCCAAATATATATTTTATATGTTATTACAATAGTATATAAATATAGTANTACTGTGCTATATTTTTTTTTTATATTAAGAAAAGTTGAGGGGCACTTGGGTGGCTCAGTTGGTTAGAAGTCTGACTACCACTCAGGTCATGATCTCACTGTTCCTGAGTTTGAACCTGCTTGGGATTCTCCATCTCCTCCCCTCCCCCCCTCCCCTCCTCTCCCCTCCCCTCTTCTCCTCTCCTCTCATCTCTCTCTCTCAAAAATAAATAATTAAACATTTTAAAAAATTGAAAATGATCAGTGATCTAGTAGAGGTAAAGAGTGCTGACTCTGGAGTCAGATTCTGTTGGTGTAATCTTGGATCTATGTGAGAAATTGACCAAACAACTTGTCTTTCTTTGCTGGTTTTCTCAACAGTAAAATGGGGTAATATTTTCTGAATCATGGAACTGTTAAAAATGTTAAAATATAAATCATAAATGTATAAAAAAATAAGAAGAGTACATAATACTTCCAAAGTGTACTGTAAATATATCTAGAAATAAACATTGCAAGTGGGGAGATTTTTTAAATTTTATATTTGTTGAGACATAGAGGTCTAGCTTATGATACATATACCCTAGGTAAATGAACACAGTCTTTTCCAGTTTTGGTATTTCTTTTCATACTCAGAAATAAAGTGCAACGAGTCAGACAAAATGACCTTCCACATTCTAACTTACTTAGTATCTTTCACAGAATTTGAAAAAAAGTAGTTACTCGGGTGAGATTTAGCAACAAAAGCTTGATTTCTCCTTTGACTTTCTTTTCTCTATTCCTAAAATTCTATTGTATTTCTATGACCACCCCAAAATTTTCCTCTAAACAAAAGTCCTGATAAATATAACTGAACCAATATGGACATTTAGATTATGTTTGTAAAATACAGCTGAAAAGGAATATGGAACTGAAATTAATATAGCAATGAGGTAGTAACTTTTAACATGGAGGTGTAATTGAGACACTGATGAAGATAATACCTAGTCCTCCAAAGCAAGGATAGAAATGATATGCTAGAAGGTTCTAAACTGTCCCTTCCCAGTAGAGCAGTCTTTCCTCAATGTCTGCCACCATACCAAAGCTGGTCCTTAAGGTTTTTGTATGTTTTTCTTAAACTTTTTAAATCTGCTTTTGAAATGCAAGTTAATCTAGATACTAAGGACTAGTAATGTCTACATAAACCCTCTTATAGAAAACCACATGGGCATCTTTCTATCCAACATAAAATGGGACATTACTTACCTTCACAAATTGTTTTACGTGTATTGGTTCTTGGAATGTCTGTGCTTTAGAAGTTGCATCTGCAGGGGCACCTGGGTGGCTAAGTCATTTAGGCGTCCAGCTTCGGCTCAGGTCATGATCTCACATTCTGTGAGTTCGAGCCCCACGTCCCACATCAGGCTCTGTGCTGACAGCTCAGAGCCTAGAGCCTGCCATGATTCTGTGTCTCCCCCTCTCTCTGTGCCTTTCTCGCTCGTGCTCTGTCTCAATCTTTCAAGAATAAATAAACATTAAAAATTTAAAAAAAAAGTTGTGTCTGCAATACATCCAATATCAATTTATGTAAAAATCTGCAAATTTTAGCAATTTGTTCTTGTTAATTTATATTTCCACATAGCTACATAGGTATTTTAGTTTTATGTCCCACCTGCCTACTATATTCACATGAATTTTCTGGGAATTAATAATGCATTTTTCCATTGAAAACTTATATATTTTTTTAGGTGACTGTTTCTGTTTCTTGAATTAACGGAGGATTTAACCAGCATGATCTATTTCACTAATGATGTCAGCAGGAGATTGCTATTAAATTATCCATGACTAAAAGCAAATTAAAATTGTCAACAGTACATAAAAAGTGTACACTGACAAAATATTTCTAATCACAGAAATACTAATTAGAAAACTTGAATAATTGTGTTTAAGAAAGATTAACTGTATGATAAGAATTAATTTATACCCAGTTTAAATGAGAGCTAAATAATGTAAATTATATCCCTCTTCTGCTTCAGAGTAGAGAATAAAATGAAAACCTTATTACTCATCCAGTTGATATAAAGAGTACCTACTCCATATTATATGAATTATTCATTAACTGTATGTTATCTGTTTTTCATTGTTTTTCATTTTCTTCCATAGAAGGAGACATTTCTTTTTTATATTTTATTTCATTTTTTAATTTCTTCTATTCCCTTGTTCTATCTGGCACATAGAGTTAACTTAATAGAAACTTCAAAATAGAACTGCAGTTCATTTATGCCTCAGTGCCTCTGTCTCTGAATTTGGGATTAAAGTTAACAGATAAACTGTATTCTATTTTCTGATCTGCAAGGCCTTTTTTTTTTTTTAAATATGTTTCAGCTTTAGGGTGGGTTTGTTCTAACTGGTACTGGTTTGAGATCAGTCTTAAGCTTGTTGTACTATCCCACAATTTTCCTCCTCTTGTGTCTGCTTTTCATGAAGCTTTGTGGCAGGACATGTGTCTAAGCTTCCCCTGGGATTTGAAGTATTTGCTTTATAATCAGAGTTCAATTTGAAATTTAGGCATTTTCTGTCTTTGATTTATACTGAATGCATGATATCCTTCTAGGTATTTTTTTATCATCCTGTATTTTTGGGGGGAGGAAATATTGCAAGATTTGAACCATATTCCCAATCATATTCCATTGTCTTCAGCTAACTGGAAGTCCCCTGATAGGAGAGTCTACAAATTTTAGAGAAAATATGGCTTTGCCAGATGGGAATCCTGGAGTGTCTTAAAAATACCATCAAATTTAGATTTTAAAAAGCAGTATGAGAAAGCAGGAATTTGCATAGGTTTACCTTTACAAAATGGCACATTACATTATATGATACATGTATATGCTTATTTTAATTTTAGAAGTATCCTTCTTAAGGTGAGAGACCCATAAATGTTAAATACAGGACTTGAAAAAATGGAAAAGCTTATATTTCTTAACATGTTAATGAGGGCAAATAGGTTGATAGCTCTTTTGCATTTCTCCAATGCCATTTATTATATGTAACAAAGCTCCACACCAATGATTATACATACTCTCTTTTTTCTTGGAATAGAAACAAGGTCCCTAATAATAATTAGTTCAAGATGATTTCAGAATTAAATGCTTACACAAAATATCATAGTATCAGTCTTAAGAAAATAATTCCTATTTCAGTACAAAAGTTCTTTATATACCACATAAAAAATCTGTTTCTGGATATTACCGCTNNNCTGATCCTTTGAGTCAGTAAATATTACTTATCTTGAGACATACAGTGAACATTACTTTTTTTGCAAACCTTTTATGCTGCAACTAATTAAGAATGAGAATGGTAAAGACCCTATTTGAACAAATTTTTGATATCTGCATTTTAATAGCAATATAATAGTATACATTTGGGATAATAAAAACCATTTAAAAGTTTTTCATTTTACTATTATCAAAATTTAAATATATATATACTTATAATTTATTTTTATTTGTTACTATTTTTATTTTTTTATTTTTTATTAATTTATTTTTTAATTTTTCTAAAAATAGTTTATTGTCAAGTTGGTTTCCATATAACAATCAGTGCTCATCCACACAAGTGCCCTCCTCCATGCCCATCACCCTCCTTCCCCTTCCCTCCACCTCCATCAGCCCTCAGTTTGTTCTTGGCATTCAAGAGTCTCTCATGGTTCACTTCCCTCCCTCTCCCTGACTATTTTTCCCCTTCTTCCTCCTAATCCTCTTATACATGCAAACATATGGTATCTGTCCTTGTCTGCCTGACTTATTTCGCTCAGCATAACACCCTCAAGGTCCATCCATGTTGCTACACATGGCCAGATTTCATTCTTTCTCATTGCCATGTAGTATTCCATTGTGTAGATAAACCACATCTTCTTGATCCATTCATCTGTTGATGGACACTTAAGCTCTTTTGGTGAATTGGCTACTGTTAAGAGTGCTGCTATGAACATTGGGGTCCAGGTGCCCCTATGCATCAGCACTCCTGTATCCCTTGGGTAAATTCCTAACAGTGCTATTGCTGGATCATAGGGGAGTTCTATTGTTAATTTTTTGAGAAACCTCCACACTGTTTTCCAGAGGGGCTGCACCAGTTTACATTCCCACCAACAGCATAGGAGGGTGCTCATTTCTCCACATCCTCGCCAGCATCTAGAGACCTCTGATTTGCTCATTTTAGCCACTCTGAGCAGCGTGAAGTGGTATCTCAGTGTGGTTTTGATCTGTATTTCCCTGATGAGGAGGGATGCTGAACATCGCTTCATGTGTCTATTATCCATCTGGATGTCCTCTTTGGAGAAGTGTCTGTTCATATCTTCTGCCCATTTCTTCCCTGGATTGTTTGTTTTTCGGGTGTGGAATCTGGTGAGTTCCTTATAGATTTTGGATACTAGCCCTTTATCTGATATGTCACTTGCAACTATCTTTTACCATTCTGTCGGTTGCCTATTAGTTTTATGGATTGTTTCCTTTGCCGTGCAGAAGCTTTTAATCTTGATGCGGTCCCAATAGTTCATATTTGCTCTTGATACCCTTGCCTTGGGGATGTGTTTGTTACTATTTGTAAATATAGATGAGAGTTTTATCACTCTTCCATACACTATAGCAATTTTATGTGTTACGAAAAATAAATAAAATATTATTTTTTCCAAATAAAATGCTTTATCCTAAGCAGTAAAGTAAATTTCCTATATTTATTTTGACAAGTAATCATATAGGAATTAAAAGAGAACATATATATTTGTGTATCTCTTATCTCATTATAAAGTCACATAAGTTTAAAACGTATCTGTACATTTATATATAAAAATCTTTTAAACTTGAAATATTTGGTAGTTCTTTATGATTCGGAAAGTAATGGAATAAACATCATTGATATATGAAACCATTAATTTATTTGTCATAATTATAGCTAATGTAAATTTATTTGTCTGGGTAATCTTTATTGTTCAACAAAAATACATCCTTGGAGATTTGTCTTTGAATATTTTTGTATTTTCTAACATAGTTCTGTATAGCAGTTTAGAAACACATTTTATTTCATTCTTTTTTATTCACAATCCACATGGGATGAATTATAATCCACATGTCTGTGCCAAACAGATCGGCTTATTCTTATTAGATATACTTTATTTGGAAGGGCATTGTTCCTGAGTGTCTCAGTCAGTTGAGTGACTGACTTCGACTGAGGTCAGATCTCATGGTTCCTGACTTCAAGCCCTGCATTGGTCTCCCTGTTGTCAGCCCAGAGCCCGCTTTGGATGCTTTGTCTCACTCTGTCTTTGCCCCTCCACTTACACTTTATCTCTCAAAAATAAATAAAACACATTGAGAAGATACACTTAATTCTGTTTCTATGTTCCTTCATATAAAGCTATAAGATTCTTTTTTTTAAATTTTTTAATGTTTATATATTTTTGAGAAAGAGACAGACAGAGTGTGAACAGGAGATGGGCAAAAAAGAGAGGGAGACACAGAATCCAAAGCAGGCTCTAGGCTCTGAGCTGTCAGCGCAGCCGTGAGATCATGACCTGAGCTACAGTCAGATGCTTAACAGAATTGAGCCACCCAGGTCCCCCTGGGCTATAAGATCTTAACATGAACACAAAGCAATATCTTGAAAATAAACTAGGACATTTTATAAATTCATAAAATGTTTATCACAATTTATTATATGTTCTCCTTTCGATTCACATATATGTTTATTCAAATTATTTAAATGAAATTACAAAACACATATTCTAGATAATGCTCAGTATGAAGTTGTGGCCACCCTTTTGTCAAAAACTATAAAAAATTCAACAAATTCAAATAAATGATGAACATGTGTCAGGAACTACATGCTAGAAAATAAAAGATATTTATTTTAGGACACAATGATATGTGAGACTATGTGAGGAATTTGAAAAGGAAGCATTTGAATTGAAAGAATAAGGCTCTAATAACTAAAAATAAGAATAAAACAAATACACAAATATACAAGAGCTTTCAACACTCCTCTTTCTGTAATCAAGGTAAGTAGTAGACAGAAATGAACAAAGATATAGAGGAACTGAAAAATGTCATCAGCCAACTGGATCTAATTGCTATTTATAATGCGCCCATAAACAATCAAAGAATACATGTTATTATCAAGGATACATGAAGTATTCACTGGAAGAGATCATCTCATGGGTTAAAAAATGTAAATATTTTGAAATCATGAAAAGTATGTTCTCAAATAATAAAAGAATTAAATAATAAATAACTAATAGAAAACTCAAGGAAAAATCACCAAACATTTCAGTATTAGATGCCACACAATACTGTGCAATTCATGTGTCAAAGGTGATGTTTCAATGGAAATTAGAAAGATATTTTAATTTAAATGAAAGTACAAAATATCAAAATTTGAGGAATTCTGCTAAAGCAGTGTTAGAGGTAAATTTATGGCAGTAAGTATTTACATTAGAAAAAAATAAAGGGTTCAAATCAGCAATTGAGCTTCTAAAAGCAAAGAAGAATAAACCTGAAGCAAGCAGCAGAAAGAAAATGATGTATATAAAGAGCCAAATATTAATGAAATAAAAATAGAAAAGCAGTATAGAAAAAAGAACTGACCTTATTCACAGATGATACATTTGCCTATGTAGAAAATTTCAAGGAATCTAGAAAACAAATACACAAACACCATTTAAAACCAATAAAAGAGTTTTGCAAGATACCAGGATACAAGGTCAACGTGCAAAATTCAGTCACATTTCTTTTATAGTGGTAATTGAAAACTGGGAAGTAAAATTTCAAAAGATTACTGTCGCTAGGAAATGCTTAGGTATCAATCTGACAAATCATGTCCAGATATGTACAAAGCTACAAATACTAAGAAAGAATAAAAGAAGTCCTAAATAAAATGTCCATGGGTTAGTTGATAAAATTCTAGCACATTTCTAAAATTTATTTCAGATTTTAACTTTCTAAATATGTACACAATTCTACACTGCATAAGAACAAAGGAACTAGTATAGCTAAAAAATTTTTGATAAAGAAGTATAAAAGACAAAGATTCACTTTATTCAGTATTAAGACTTGTTAAGCACCATAGTAATCAAAACAGTGTATATTGGTGAGGGATAAGTGAATAGATCAATAAAGTAGGAGAGAAAAGCCAGAAATAGACTAATGCAAACATGGCCAATTGATTGTCAACAGTACTGCTAAGTATTTTCAGTGGGAAATAATAGTCTTTTTAACAACTGTTGCTGAAATAATTGGGCATTCAAAAACCAAACAAAAATGCACAAAAAAAGCACTCAACCTAATCCTCATATTTTATGCAGAAATAGTAACTGTGATTAGAATGTAGATATCAGTGTAATACATAAACATGTAAAGCATCTAGAAGAAATTCTTAGTGACCTTAGTGACCTTAGTCAAAGCGTTCTCAGGAAATGCATGATCCGTAAAAGAAGAAAAAAAAAAAGAAAGATAAGTGGAATTCATTGCTGTTGATATTTTCTGCTTCTTGAAAGACAGTTAAAGCACTGTAGATCAGGTAACAGCAAAGTTACTATAAAACTTTATAAAGTATACATGTATGTATACATACATATTGATATATGTATACATATATCAATATGTATGTACTTGTGTATCTAAGTAACTAAACTAAATAATAAAACAGTTTTCTAAAAAAAAAGTCAAATTATTTGAACAGACATTTCACCATGGAGGATATAAAGATGGCAAGTAAACGTATGGAAAGATGTTCAACATAATTTGCTCTTAATACCACAAACAAACAGTACCACACACTTTTTAAGGTGTTTAAAAACAAAATACTGATGATAGCAAGTATTAACAAGTTTATGAAGCAACTTGCATTTCCATACATTCTTGGTGAAAATGGAAAACTGCATAGCTACTCTGGGAAAAAGTTTAGAAGTTTCTTATATAATTACACAAAAACTCACCATATGCAAAAGCAATATTTAGAAACAAAAACTATGATCACACAAAAATTTGTGCATGAATGTTTAGAGCAAGTGCATTCATATAATGTAATACAATTCAACAATAATAAAATCTTCAACTTTAGATACTTCCAACAATTTAGTTGTATCTTAAGAGCATTATGCTGGTGAAAAATTACAGTTTGTAACAATTACATGCTATTGGAAAAGATTCTTACATCAGCATAATGATAATCACAGCTGCGTGATCCATTTATAATACATTCTCTAAAAGAAAATTATAGTGTCAGAAAACCTATGAGTGCTTGACATGGGCTAAGTGTGTGTCTGTATTTACTGTGGTGTGGATGCGACTGTAAAGGGATAACACCAGGGAGATGTTTATAAAGATAATGGAACTCTTCTGAATCATGATTGTGGTGATGGTTACCTAATTCCCTACAAGCGTTGATAATATTCATGACCTTTATATCAATAAAAAGGATTGATTTATGGTATTTAAAAGTTAACATTTATTTAAAATGAAAATAAAAATTCTTAAATGACAAATATAAAGACTATCATTCTTTCTCCCTTTATTTACATTTTTAACCACCCCTCACCACACACACAAACCACTGGGTGGCCATGCAGTCACAGCTATTGTGAGATTGATGTGCTTTTGTGTTGTCATGTAGTAATGTTATGCTTTACCCATCATAAATATAAATAATGTTGACAGCTGTAAATGATTAGCATGACAAAAAGGGCATTCACTCCAGGTGCAAAGAGCAAAACATAAAACTAACAAAATGTCTCCTGAGTAAATAAAACTGTGTTTTTATTTGCTGCTGTCTCAGTCACCTTATTCATCTTCCTGTTATTTTTACTATGAAAATTGTGTTTCAATATTCTTTGATATCAATAGTTTAACTAAGATTATTAAGTATAATTTGTATTAGCAAAATGTGTATTTTGTCAGGCAATATTTTTATGAAATATTAATAGATACATCTTATATGTACAAACATATTTTACAGATAATTCTTTAAGACAAAAACATGGTGTGTATTATTATTTTGGTGATATTCAAGTGTTTTTACTCTGTTGCCTTATTTTGTAGAAGTTACACAATTTCATTAGGAATTACGAACATAATCAATATTTTAAATTATTGTTAGTAGTTGTAGTAGTAGTAGTATTCAGTTCAAAGTCCTGGTATGTATTTCAAAAGAGATCAAACTGGATAGAGTGGAGAGTATGTGTCCCTTTCACACTATTATCACATTTACTCAGTTATTCCCCCTATAGTTAACCACTTGCAGTTTCTTTCATATAAGACTCCCTAGTATTTTCTCATATTTAAATGACCAGCCACAATGATATTATAATTCCTCTTATTCTTTCTTGTAGTGATTTTATATCCTTTCCAAAATTAGTTCAGTATATAATTTGAAAATTTCATTTTTTAAATAAACTTTATTTTAAAAATATAAAGTTATAAAAAAATCCTAAGTCTTCCATCAATGGATTAATGGGTAAAGAAGATTTGAGATACACACACAAGCACACACTCACAGACACACACACTTATATGCATGCGGAATGCTATTCAGCTATGAAAAAGAATTAAATCTTTCCATTTGTGACAACGTGGATAGAACTTAAGGTTGTTATGCTAAATGAAATAAATCAGATAAAGGCAGACAAATACTATATGATCTCACTTATTTGTGGAACTAAAAAAAATTCAAGCTTACAGATACAGAGAATAAAGTTGTTGGTGCTGGATGCAAGGGCAAAGGAATTTGGTGAAATGGGTGAGAGAGGACCGAAGATACAAACTTCCAGTTAAAAAATAAATAATTCATGTGCATCTAGTATATAGAGAATGATAACTGTAGTTAATAATACTGTACTGCATATTTGAAAATTGTTGAGTGGATTTTATGTCCTCATTACAAGTAAAAATTGTGTTACTATGTATTATGTTGAATGTTAACTAGACTTACTGTGGTGATCATTTAGTAATATATACAAATATCAGACCATTATTCTGTACATCTGAAACCAATATAATGCTATATGTCAATTATATCTCAATAAAAATTTTTAAAAATAAAAGTATTCCATAAGCAAAAAGAAAAATGTACACAAGAAAAAATAATACACAAATTTTAAGAACACAATTTTGTAAAATTTGTTCATAGTTTACTCACTCATGTTTCTACCTTTCATGCAGAAATGTAACATCACCATCATTCTGGGTTTCCTAATGATGTTCTATTCATTGACCACCCTCCACCTCTGAGGTAAACATTACTGTGACTTCTAACACTGTAAATTGCATTTTATTGATTTATACCTGATATAGATAAAATATGTAATATATATTATTTTACTTTTGACTTTCACTCAATATTATACTTATATGAATTATTTATGCTGTATACTATTCCTTTATATTACTCTATTACAGTATATTTAACCTTCAAACTTCTGATAGGCATTTGTATAATTTTCAAGTCATTAACTAATATAAATAATCATTTATGTATCTTTTTGTTAGCCTTTGTTCATTTGTACATGTTTCTACATTTTAGTGTGTATAGACTTCTCTTCAGCATTAATCAGTGAAAAATGGTGGGAGTATCGCTTTAGTATATATGCGTATAGGAGATACCACCCAATACTTTGCCCATTTTCTTAGGAACATTTATATTAACAGTCATTAATTTAACTCACTTGGATGTATGCAATAGGGTAATGTCAATGATTTTATTTGGCAAATATCAAAGAATAATGAGATTGTATACCTCTTATATGTTCATTGATCATTTGGATATCCTCATTTATGAAGTATCTAGTTAAACATTTACCCACTTTTCTAAGATATTTTTTTTATTTGTGACATGACTTTAAGTAGTCTTACTATGAGATTTTTGTTGTTGCTGGAAGTATGCAAATATTCCCTTCTCTGGGACATGCCTTTTACTGTCTTAAGAATGTTTTTCAAAGAATGTTAGGGGTGCCTGGGTGGCTTAGTCGGTTAAGCGTCCGGCTTTCGCTTAGGTCATGATCTCACGGTTCGTGGGTTCGAGCCCCGCGTCGGGCTCTGTGCTGACTGCCAGCTCAGAGCCTGGAGCCTGCTTCAGATTCTGTGTTTCCCTCTCTCTCTGACCCTCCCCTGCTCATGCTGTCTCTCTCTCTCTCCTAGAAATAAATAAAAACAGTAAAAAAAAAATTAAAAAAAAAAAAGAATGTTAGACCCTGGATTTGTCCTATAAGGTTAGTAGTATGGATTTTTGATTAAGAAATATTTACCTGTTCTCATTAAGCTTATATCATGAATTCACTTTTATCTCTTGTCTTTTAGAAATGTATTGTTTTGTCTTTCATATTTAGATCTACAACCCAAATGGAATGATACTTATGTAAGATTTACAGTGAAGTCAAGTTCTCTTTCCCTTCCTTGCCCTCACCTCCTTTCCTTTCCTTCTTTTCTCTTCCTTCATTCCTTCTCTTCTCTCATTCTTTCTCTGTCCCCGTTGCCCCTAACATCTATATGTGTATTTATTGACCTAGCACCATTTATTTAAAATTCCATCCTTTCTTCCACAGCACTAGAGTATCAGTTTTGTTATAAACTGTGACCAATAGAGTTAAACCTTTTCCTGTACTCCATATTCTCTATTTTGTTACATGGGTTGATTTGGCTATCTTTGCACCAAGATATAATTTTAATTCTTGATACATTCTAATAAGTATTGATACCTGGTAATGTGATTTTTAAATTAAACTTGCATTCTATTCCTGAATTGTATGTAGTGTTCTAATTTTATCTAATTTTTTTTAAACTTCTCTCAATAATGTAGCATTGGGAACGTTTGTGCATCTTTATTTAAAATTATCCTTATATATAATTCATTCTTTTAAATTTTCTCTTCTAAATATTAGTTGCTAATATAGAAAATTAAAATAGGTTTCAGGGATGCCTGAGTAGCTCAGCCATTAAGCGTTCGACTTTGGCTCAGGTCACGACTTCACAGTTTGTGAGTAAAATCCCCTCATAGGGCTCCACTGCTGTCAGCACAGAGCCTGCTTCAGATCCTTTCTGTTTCCCTCTCTCTGTTCTTTCTCTCTGTCTCAAAAATAAATAAACATTAAAAAATTGAATCAAATAAATAAAATAAAATAGATTTCAAAAATGGAACTTATATAAACAAGAGAAAAGGTTTAATTCTAAATTTCACTCATTATTGGTGAATTTATTTTTAAAAGTATTGATTTTTTCAATCCATTCTTTTAGATTTTCTAAGTGCACAATTGTGTAATATGAGAATAAGGTTTATTTCTTTGTTTCTTTGTTTTTCCATGAGTCTTCAATTTTTATAAAGTTAATTGTTTTTTATGTCTTATTATTGTTGAATAGAAATGACTGTTAGAGACCTACTTGGTTCAACTTTAGTTTCAGAGAGAAGTCTACTAGTATTGGACCATTAAATATAGCATTTTACTTTTTAAAAGTTATTAATTATTGAATTAATACTGTTTTCCTTCTAGTTTGCTAAGAGTTGTAAGAGTTGATGAACCCAACTTTATCTCTTTCCACTGATACCTACTCTCATTTTTATGCTATAATAAAGCATCTTTTATATTAAGTGTAGTCCTTGTCATATCTTATAAATACCCCAAAGTTCTACTCCCCTCTCTCCTTATTATTTTTCTATTCAGAATATTTATGCATCAGCTTGTTTATTTATATTTGTATGTGAACTTTAAATTGTTTCTTAGTTCCAACATACTATTTTTGTATATTTTCATAAGTTTTTCTAGGAATGATTGGTCTCTAATTTTTAGTGCTTTTTCAAGTCTGTTATCCATGTGGATAGCTCACAGCAATTGTGGTCGTATTTCTCTATGCTCTGAAATTACTTAAATGTTATATATTGAATTTCTTCTTTAAACATTTCATAGAAGGTATCTATGAAATATTTCTTACCCAAGGGTATTCATTAGATATATTAGATCTTTATAAACCTCTAATTTAGTAATGAGAGTAAGTTTCTTTGTTTTGAAAAATAGTTTGGTAAATTGTCTTTTCATAGGATATTTAATTCACCCTGTTTTCACAGAGTTGGAAAACATTGTCACAAGATATGCTATTTCATTTTTTTCATTATCTTTGTATTTTTTTTGTAAAATTGTTTAATATTTTATTTATTTCTGAGAGAGAGAGAGAGAGACAGCGTGAGCAAGGGAGGGTCAGAGAGAGAGGGAGACACAGAATCTGAAGCAGGCTCCAGGCTTTGAGCTGTCAGTACAGAGCCCCAAGCGGGCTCGAACCCACGAACCGTGAGATCATGACCTGAGCCGAAGTTGGATGCTTAACCGACTGAGCCACCCAGGTGCCCCCATTATCTTTGTATTTTTGAATATATATTTAAGGGTGTGGATTTTATGTTGATTAATTTTTTCAAGTGCCTTATTATTTTCTTTAAATTTATTTCTTTATTTTGAGAAACAGAGACAGAGACAGAAAGACAGAGCGAGAACATAAGCAGGGAAGGGGCAGAGAGGAAGAGAGAGGATCCGATTTGGGCTCTGTACTAACAGAGAGACTGGTGTGGGGCTCGAACTCATGACCTGTGATGTAGTATTTTCTTGGACCTAAGAGTTGAGGTTTCTTTCATTATTTTTCTTATCTAATCAGGTAGGCATTTTTGTTTGCTTTTTAAAATTTTAATTTCTTGTTTTGGTAATGTTATTAGATTGTTTCTGCTATTTCTATATTTCATTATTTATTAATATTTTATTTGTTGCCTAATATAACCCTCTTAGTGAACTGTCTTTATGTAATTGGGTAGAATGAAAAACAATAATTTCACCTCACATAATGGGAGGCTATCATGGAAAAAGAATGTGGACAATGTTGTTGATTGCAGGCCCTATGCTTGGATGGATGGCTGCATGTTGAATTTGACTATGTTTGTACTAGTGAATATGAAGAAAAAGTTATCGATTTAATATTTTTGAGGTACAATTAGAAGTTTTAGATCTAGAACTGGATATTAGGCTTACAGAAAATAAAATTGGGCTGCAATTGGACTAATAGACTAGATGGTATATCTTTAATTGGTATAAGAATGGGAAAGACTCACACCCCCATGCTAAATGCTCTAAGGGGTTTGAACAAAACATGTTAATTATGGAAATTATTCAGTATATGGCAGCCAGATCTGGAAATATAAGTAGAAGAGTTCAACATTGATATGATGAATTTAAAGACAGTCTAGAAAATATAATCAATGGAGACATTTCAGATGGATGAGAAAGACAGCCTAGTACACAACTCTGCACACATCCCAAATCAAGTCTCTGATTAGAGAAACAACCGTGGAAAAAACTTAATGTGTGAATGGCTAGTAGGTTAGGTGAAAGATCAGAAAATTCAGTGTAAAGAAAGGCAATAAAATAAAATATCTCTAGAAGGTAAGGCTTAACGTGTATTGAACATTACTTTGAGGGTGAATAAGATGGGGCTAGGTAAGTGTATTTGGCAACATTGTAATTAGTGGCTTTCATAAGGTACATTTTTTGGTGTTTCCCTGATTTAAGTGGAATGTGAGGGGCTGGTTACACAGAAGTATAAACATCAAATACAAGTCCTGTAAGAGGTGATTGGGAAAGAAGAGAAAAAGATACAGATCGGTTGCTACAGTGAGTTAAAGTTAAAGGAGGATATTTTATAGGTGGATAGGTAATAAATAATCAGAGAAAATGGAGCATATTTGCGTGCTGATGTGAACGATCTATATACAGGGTGAAAACAATTCATCTTGCAGGAGATAAAGGGGGCGGCTGTTGGAAAAAACTTCCTTGCTGAGAAATGATGTGAAATTGAGAGTGAGGAGAGGGGTTGGCTTTGGCAAGAGGCCTGTTCACTTTGTCTAGCACAATAGGAAGAAGAGAGAGTGGCACCGTAAGTCTACAGGTATTTACTACTTCATAATTTTGATTGGGGGAAAGTAAACTGGTCCTGTTTCTTTTATTTTCAATGAAGTATAAGTCAAAATAATTTGTTGATAGCAAGGAAATGGGAGAGAATATTGAATTTCCACTAAAAAGTGAATGTTATAAATTGTCATTTCAGGAAGTGGCCAAACAAAACTATAACTAAATGTGGCAATACTGGTGGTAGTGTCCAATCGAGATTTATAGTAATAAATTTAAATTAAGAGTAGTTAGCAGCTTTGCATGATTTTCTTCAATAGTATTTACTTGTTCATTTGTATCAGAGAGCAATTCTTTTTAAATAGAAATGAATTTGTCCCAAAGAATAAATAACCACAGGAAAGAGTGGCTAAGCCTTTAAGAATGTCCTTAGCAATAAATAAACCTCTCTTTCATTCTTGAATTCTGAACCATTGGTGGGGACAATAGAATCAGGAAGCTGAAGATAAAACTAAAAGATTTTTTACTGATGAAAGCTGCATGGAGACACAGTTTCCACATGTGAGACGCAATATGCTTTATAATAATCCATGATTTAGATCATAAAACAACACAGCAGAGTGTATGCTTCAGGAAAGAAAGAAGTAGCTGATCTTTCCCTTCAGGGCTACTTACCAAGAATTTTAAACACTGCTTAAAAAAGAAAAAGCTATCAGAATGAAAAAAAAATCCTAAAATTATCATCCTGCCTCCTTAGATAACACTAAATACCCCAGGAAAAAAAATATCCCAGAGTTTCTTTAAAAAGTCATGAATTTCCCCAGTTGCCACTTTGTAGACTTTTATTTTCTGTTGCCCCACATGATTGTTTCAGGATAAACTAAGTGTTAATTTTCCCTCTCTTAGGAAACTAACAGAAATACAAATAGTTTAACTTCCTTCCTCAAGTTCAATTACTGTGATAATCTTTTACCCGCTCCTTTCTCCCTCTTTTCTTCACATGGCCCTTGTGGTCCAATAAAAACTATGTAGCACCAAACTCCCAGAACACTGCTGTCATAATACCCATCTACACATTTGCACTTGGAGGCTTTGCTTACATATATACTTCATTCATATACTGTGCTTACAAATGGATAATCATTTATACTTCTGCTCTGAGACTTTATTCCCTAAACTGAGAAAATAGACTCAGATTTTTCTTCGGGGTGAATATGTATGTCCCTATCACCATGTCATTACAAAATGATGGGCCACTGATAGCCTGGTTTTGAGCAACTTCACATACATGAGGATGAACGTATTTGAATTATGTTTGAAGGCATGAGTTAGGCATCTCAATATTTGTAGAAACTTGAATATGTGTGTGTGTGCCTACAGTCACCACTGTAGTTATGTTATTGGGTCAGTATACTGGGTCCGTACAAATGCAACTTTTATAAATTTGAGAAAAGCCAGATCAAGTTGATATTAATGAAATTTATATGCATTTCTGTGTGTTTACATGTTTGTGTTTAAGAAACGCAAGGAATGAAGTGGAACATTTTTCTTTGTAGAATTTTTAAAAATCTAGTTCTAATAAAGCGTATAAACGAAGTCATCATAAGGTTTAGTCTAATATTTTGTAATACAGTTTTGTAATACACTTTATTGTATCTACTTACATAATAGATAAAATAAAAGAGCAATTATCTTTTCATTAAAATATCTTCTTGGGACACCTTGGTGGCTAAGTTGGTTGGGCATCAGACTCTTGATTTCAGCGTTATTGAGAACTGTGTCTCACTTCGTGCTGTCAGAGTGGAACCTACTTGGGATTTTCCCTCTCCCTCTGTCTCTGTCCCTTCCTCACTCGCACTCTTTCTCTCTCTCTTTATCAAAATAAATAAACTTAAAAACATATGTCTTCATTGGGTGCCTGGATGGCTCAGTTGGTTAACTGGAAGACTTCAGGTCATGATCTCGTGGCTACATGATCTCTTTAAGTTCCCCTTTGGTCTCTGTGCTGACAGCTCAGAGCCTGGATCCTGCTTTGTATTCTCTCTCTCTCTCTCTCTCTCTCTCTCTCTCTCTGTCTCTCTCTCTCTGCCCCTCCCCCACTCAAACTCTGTCTCTCAAAAATGAAAAACATTAAAAAAAATTCAAAATATTATATCTTCTTTTAAAAAAAAATTTAACATTCATTCATTCTTTTGGGAGACAGAGATAACGCCTGAGTGGGTAGGGGCAGAGGGAGAGAGTGAGACACAGAATCTGAAGCAGGCTCCGTCCAGGCTCTGAGCGGTCACTGCAGAGCCCAATGCAGGGCTCAAACTATGGACCACAAGATCATGACCTGGGCTAAAGTCAGATGCTTAACCAACTGAGCCACCCAGGTGCCCCATCCATATATTTTCTTAGCATTTGAGAAATGATTGTGGAAGAATCAGAACATGATTAATTGGAAATTATGACTTAAAGCTTAATTTATATATTTATTATTTCTATTTATTTACCTATCTATCTATCATCCAACTTTGAATGTGTGATTTAAAACCTAAATGCTAATATATAATGCGTTTATGAAAACATAAATAATAAATACATTAACATAATATTTTAAGTTCCTAAAGTATCATGAAGGTAAGAATCAGTAATTTTTCAATAAAATTTTTATATAGTGTTAGGATGATTGATGCACTATATGGAAATAACTTGAAATGATTTACCTATATCATATATCATGGAATATAAACCAAAATAATTTTCAGATTTTGTCCAAATTAAAATAAATGAANGTCATGTGGAAACTAATTTGACAATAAACTATTAAAAAAAAAAAGAAGAGAAAAAAAAATTAAAATAAATGAAAAAACAGGTGTTAAAACAATATTAAGCAAATAGGAGATATTATAAGTAACAAAAGTTTACTCTTGCTGTATCCTTTATTTAGGTGGCAATTAAAAAATAACTGTTTTTAAATCATATAGTCAATTATCATAACGTTTGATTTACTTTGTGTAGAGGACTAGCCATTCTTTAAACGTTACTCAGAGAATAATATACATCCTGAAGATTTAAGAATAAATTTCAATCATACTATACTAATATTTCCCACTATTTTACTAAGTAGTAAGTTATATGTTAGTATAGTTCTTAATTTTTTGGTCTTTTATAGACTCATTTGGCAGTCTGGTAAAGTTGCTGCATTTTTTTTGAGTGCATAAATGAAAATTCATGTGATTCCTATGAACATTTTCTAAAACACCATTATCAAAATGTAAAAAATTCATAAAATCCTGTATTAATATATCAAATAATATACCTATTAATACATCAGATAATATGTCTAACAATGGAAACTTCAATTACTATGATTTCTACTGTTGATAAAACTGTATCTCTAATGCTATTATAGTTTGCTGCAACATTCGTAATTAAACAGGTGGTTAGAGATTTATAAAAATAAGTAACCTTCCCCATCTAAGTTCAATGATTCCCTGATTCTGTAGTAAACTCATAATTACATTCTGTATTATAGTCAGCTCCTACAGGGTATTAACAAGAAAATTTACACATACATAATTAACATATTTCTGGAGTTTTGTGATTTATTAGAATCAAATTTTAGAAATGAAATTACTGAAGCTTTTAGCATTTTTGTCTTCTAAAAATATGTTTCTAAAATTATGTTCTTATCCCTCAATAATGCTAATTTACATTAGTTTTATTTGACTTTTTTATATTTTTACTTTAAAATATCTTTAGATATTAAAAATAATCTTCTTAATAATTTGTTTTAGGAAATGTTTGTATGTCTACAGGTTTCTGGAACCATATCCTATGAGACAAATAGTCTGTATTCTCTTTGAGAACAAAACTAAAAATGAGGGATAATTTAATACATTTTCTTACCTGCTGAAATAAAGTTATGCAAAAAAGAAATTTATAATGAACATTCTAAAAATAAGTAATTATTTTAAGTCATATATGTAAATTTGAAACTCATTATTTGATTTTCTATCATTTAGGTGTGAATTCTAATGCAGCTTCATTGCCTTTGGCAATATGAATCTTATATATTTTATGTCATAAGTAATTGCTAAAATATGCCCCAACTGAAGTGCATTTTAAAATAAAATATATCACTTAAATATATTGTTTGTTTTTTAAAAATATCTATCTATCTAGAAATTACTCATATATATTTATTCTACATTTTTACCTATTCTCTACCTATCTATCTATCTATCTATCACCTATGTGAGTGTATGAAAGAAAGAGGTTGTTAACATGACTTAAATTAAAATAGTAAAATTTTGAGTAGTCACATTGATACATAAATAACCTCGAATTAAAATAAAATTGGAACACAAAATATAAATAATATAAATAAATCAATCATAAAAGAATGCACTGTTAGTAGTGTTGTGGCACTTTAATTCTGTATTTCCTGGAAAATAAAATAAGTGCAAAAATCATTAATTAAGTAGTTTGTAATAATTCTGAAGACAGCACACTAGTCTAAAATAAAACTTTTTATGAGTATTTACAATGATATATTCACAAGAAAATATCTTCACCAGCTTCCTTGAATAAATTAAGCAGCAAGTTTCCTAAGGCTGTTTTCCCAGCAACACTGATGAATTCTGAGTACATAATCTCAAAAGCAATAATATAGAAATTAAGATAATATCTTCCAGATATGCAACGTTCTTTTCTAGTGGATTCCTTCAAACATTAGATCTAAATCAGTTGTTCTCCATTTTGGTGTACATATCAATTAAGAGCTATCTTTTTAAATGCAAAACTCTGCACGGCAAAGGAAACAACCCACAAAACTAATAGGCAACCAACGGAATGGGAAAAGATAGTTGCAAATGACATATCAGATAAAGGGTTAATATCCAGAATCTATAAGGAACTCACCAAACTCCACACCCGAAAAACAAACAACCCAGTGAAGAAATGGGCGGAAGATATGAACAGACACTTCTCCAAAGAGGACATCCAGATGGCCAACAGACACATGAAACGATGCTCAGCATCCCTCCTCATCAGGGGAATACAAATCAAAACCACACTGAGATACCACCTCACGCCAGTCAGAGTGACTAAATGAGCATATCAGAAGACTCTAGATGCTGGCGAGGATGTGGAGAAACGGGCACCCTCCTACACTGTTGGTGGGAATGTAAACTGGTACAGCCCCTCTGGAAAACAGTGTGGAGGTTCCTCAGGAAACTAACAATAGAACTCCCCTATGACCCAGCAATAGCACTGCTAGGAATTTACCCAAGGGATACAGAAATGCTGATGCATAGGAGCACATGTACCCCAATGTTCATAGCAGCACTCTCCACAATAGCTAAAACATGGAAAGAGCCTAAGTGTCCATCAACGGACGAATGGATCTAGAAGATGTGGTTTATCTATACCATGGAATACTACATGGCAATGAGAAACAATGAAATCTGGCCATGTGTAGCAACATGGATGGACCTTGAGGGTGTTATGCTGAGCGAAATAAGTCAGGCAGAGAAGGACAAATATCATATGTTTGCATGTTTAGGAGGATTAGGAGGAACTTAACTGAGGAACAAGGGGGAGAGGAAGGGGGGAAATGGTGGGGGAAAGGGAGAGAAGCAAACCATGAGAGACTTGAATGCTGACAAAATCTGAGGACTGATGGATGTTGGGGGGGAGAGGGGGATGGGCATGGAGGAGGGCACTTGTGGGGATGAGCACTGGGTGTTATGTGGAAACTAATTTGACAATAAACTATTTGTAAAATAAATAAATAAATAAATGCAAAACTCAATTCTGTCAGTTAGATTTTCACACGTGTGTAATGGGAAGGGGAAGCTAATTTCTAGTAGTCTTCCAGGGTAGCGCTAATGCAAGTGGCCCATGAATGTCATTTGAAATAAAAATTTCACAGAAGACGGGCTGTATTATTTCTCTTCCAAACAATCCTCCATAAATGCTTTTGTCCTCAACTGACTTTCAGTATTTTGGAAAAAAAAGTATGAAAATTCTAAACCTAATAACACAAAAAAGTCTTACATTATTAAGTACATTACCAATATAATTCATGGAAACATTGTTTTAAAAGAAATGAGCATCTACTGTCTTTTATTCCTATCTCTTCCTGTTTTTACTAGTAATAATTGAACACTTTTGTGTATTGGGTCATTCTTTCTCTATATTTATGTACATATGTTTATTGGGGATAAGTAGTATCACATTATATATATATGTATATATATATATAATTTTCACTACCATATATTACTTCATATAATATAAATATATGTTTGGACCAACAAATCATTTTAGTAATAAGTGTTTTATTATAAATGGTTGCATATTAAGACATCCTTAGTTTATATGTACATGATTAAACACTCTTTTGGTTTACAGTCCTTATGCAGCCCTCAAAAACACAATTTTTTTTTTTACTATTAGAAACAATAAAGCAGTCTTTTCCTGTTCATGTATCTATATTGAATTATTTTTAAGTAGAAGTTCTAGAAGTAAAACTGCTGAGGCAAAGGTTATGCACATTTTATATTTAATACTTACTGCCAAATTGGCCTTTAAAAATATATACTCCTATCAATATTGTATGAGTGTTCTCATTTCCTCAAATTTCCCTGCACTGGTTATTATAATCATTTTATTTTTTGACAATCTCATTGTTGAATCAATATTCATTTTTTTTATTTTTGGTGAAATTGAGCCATACTTCATAAGTTTAAAGTCATTTAAATAATTCTATAGATTAATAGATTTATACTCATAATTTTGTCAACAAAATTTTAATGATTTGTAGGTTCTGTATAAGTGATGAAAATTAATCTTCAGTCTGATGTGCATATTTAAAAATTCTTTCTTCTATCTCCTAACATTATTCATGATAATTCTAAAATAAATCCCATTGAGATTTTAACTGATAATTTACTGAATGTATAAGTTTATTGGAGGGAGAATTGCATTTAAGGAATTATCAACCTGTCTACTTGGGTCTCCATATAGATCTCAAATAAATTTTATAGTTTTACTTATTTGAAATGGCCACTGCAGTTAGCTATACTCCAATATGCTTTATAATCATTGTTGCTAACACGAATGGGGGGGGGCATTTAGCATATATCATATATACTTCTTAATTGTGGTGATGGAGAAAGTTGATGAATTTCACATATTCACTGTTACTAAGGGAGACTGTATACATAGATAGTTAAGAGCCTGCCTATGGATCAGGCTGCCTTGGATTGAATTTTATTGGGGTTGCTTTCTAGTTGTATATCATTGGACAGATTAGTTTAGCCAGCCTAATCCCCAGTTTCACAATCTATACATTTAAGTTATACAGAGAATCAGGTTTCCCAGGATATGTTCCTGAATATGCTGCTACTAATTTATCTTTAAGGATGATGTTTTCTATAAATTTATTACAGATACTATTTAAGAAGAATAGTAAATGACCTTTGGGGCGCCTGGGTGGCTCAGTCGGTTAAGCGTATGACTTTGGCTCAGGACATGATCTCACGGTTCCTGGGTTCCAGCCCTGTGTCGGGCTCTGTGCTAACGGCTAGCTCAGAGCCTGGAGCCTGTTTCAGATTCTGTGTCTCCATCTCTCTCTGACTCTCCCCTGCTCACGCTGTCTCTCTCTCTCTCTTTCAGAAATAAAACATTAAGAAAAATTTAAAAAAAAGAAAAGTAAGTGACTTTTAATTTCTGGGTTGCAAAAGACTTTATTTCTTTTTATTTTTGTGATATTTGCTACGATTTTACTGGCTAAAAATTTGAATGCCTAGATTATAGATATAGTGGAATGTCTAATAGAAACAAATTTTATTTTTTAAAATAAAATAAAAATATTTCACTCTAGGAAATGTGCTTTTGTATATATTTGAGAAATGCAAAAATTTATGATTAATTGTTGATTGTATTATTTTTCAAAAACTCAGGATTAAGGCAAGCAATGGGAAATCTTTGATCGGCTTCCTTAATTAAATTTAGTCACCATAAAAATGCATTTAGATTTTTACTTGGATTTTGATGGTACTNAGGTAATAGGTTTTATAATATATACCCTCATTTAATCTTAAGAAGAATTTATAAGATAGATACTATTCATAGCTTTTCTATGTTGGCTTCTAATGGGCTAAAAATCTCTTTCCTATACACTTCTTCAAATTCCAGTCTTATGTAAAACAGGTATTTATATGGATGTATCAAGGAAACAAACAAAAAAAATAAGAGTTTCTGAGATCTGTGAGAATTATATGTGATTGGAATACAAAAGAGTTTCCACATTCCTAGGAAACCCAGATTGTTCCATAACCACACTAATATATCAACAAATAGCCACCTAAATGCAGTCAGTTAACAACCACAGCTTGAATCAGTGAAAACGTTTTCACCAAGCAATTAATGATAAGCTCTTGGTTTTAAAATTGCTAATCTTGGGGGTATCTGGGTGGATCAGTCAGTTAAGCAACCGACTTCATGATCTCACGGTTCGTGGGTTCAAGCCCTACATCGGTCTTTATGCTGACATCTCAGAGCCTGGATCCTGTCTTCAGATTCTGTATCTCCCTCTCTAACCCTCTCCTGCTCACACTCTCTCTCAAAAAATAAATAAAACATTAAAAAGTTTAAAAAAATAAATTGCTCATCTTATACAAACTCATTTTAAAAAACAAGCCTTTGGCTAGATGTTAGTCAACCAGAGAATAATTATGCTTCTACAGATGACATCAACCTTTTTACACCTCTGAGATTCTCTAGTCCTGGGTCTCCATGATTCTTCAAAACCCCATATTAGATTAGCAGTCGACTCAGAAAAGCTGTGCAGTTCTTGAGTATGTCCTTATGAATACGGTTTCTCTATATCTGATGACACATACACCCAACAGATGAATAGATTATTCCATTGTGAAGGCGGAAAGAAACAAAGTAGGAGCTACTGTTCCACAATAATTATGAAATCTGGACAGCACATGTTGCCAGTCCTTGGATGAAGTTTTAACCTTACTGCCTAGCAATGAGTCACTGTGGCTCTTGGCTCTACTTCTTGGCCTTTGGTTCTACCTTAGTAAGATGATTCTTTTCCAATAAAAACTAGCTAGTATTTGCAGCTGAGAAGTACCTTCAGCCAATTTCTTGCTAATACTTTGAGTCCAATGTTTCTATCTGTTCATTTTACTTTAAGCTGTACTTTCTCTCTTCGTTGACTCATAGGAAGGAAATGAATCTATTTTTCAGGTGGAAGGCATATGATATGTGGTCACAGGGAAAACTGACAGATTTTATTTTCCAAATGTGGCTGCACAGATATATATCCCACACCCTAGCTTCCAATATGACTTTGAATATGACTTTGACATTCCTCCTTGAGATGGAATCTGGACTTCGTATCCTTAAACCTCACAAAATCTTTACAACTGACTTAATCCATAAAAGATATGGCAGAAGTCACAATATGTGAATTTAAAGTCTTGGTCAGAAGAGGTACTGCAGCTTCCAGGTTGGACCTTTGGCTCACTCAGTCTAGGGCAAGCCAGATGCCATACAATGAGATGCTTCAGTCATCTCCTTGGTGATGCCCAAATACAAAAGTACTGAGGCCAAGCAAGAGCCAGCCCCAGGTATCCAGTGAGCTAATTTGAATGAGGATTCTCCAGACCAATGAAACCTTATGATAACTACAGTACTCATTATAACAATGCAAATTCATGACAGGACTGTTCTCAACTAAAGACTGCCTAACCAAGTACTTCCTGGATTTTGATTAATTATTAGGGAGAACATAAAATTTTATGTCCAAGCCACTATATTTTAGACTAATCGTTATGCTACTTTAAGTAACCAGCACAGTATTCATTTGAAACATCAAACACATAAATAATTTTAAAAGATTGAATTATATCATGCAACTTTTCTGACCACAATAATATAAAACTGGAAATCAATCACAAGAATGTAACACAATATAATATAACACAAATACATGGATGCTAAAAAGCATGATACTAAACAATGAATGGTTCAACCAAGAAATCGAAGTTAAAAAAATTCATGGAGACAAATGAAAATGAAAAGGAAAACTCAATGATCTAAAATCTTTGTCAAACACCAAAAGCTGTTCTAAGTGGGAAGTTTATAGTAGTAGAGGCCTACCTCAAGAAACAAGAAAAAATTCAAATAAGCAATCCTACCTTATATTTAAAAGAAGTGGAAAAAGAATGACAAAGAAATTCTAAAGCCAGTTAAAGAAAAGAATTTATAAAAATTATAGTAGAAATAAATTAAATACAAGCTAAAAATCACTAGAACAGATCAAGAAATCAAGAGCTGGTTCCTTGAAATAATAAGCAAAATTGATAAATCTTTAGCCAGACTCATCAAGAAATATAGAGGACTCAAATAAGTAAGATCAGAAATGAAAGAGGAGAAATTACAACTAATGCCAAAGAAATAAAGAGGTTTCCAAGAGAATATAATGAAAGATTATATGCCAATAATTTGGACAATGCAGAAGAAATGGAAAAATTCCTAGAAACATGTAACTTTCCAAAATTATATGAGGAAGAAATAGAAAATCTGAATAGATTGATTACTGGCAATAAAAATGAAACAGTAATTAAAAACTGCCAGCAAACAAAAGTCCAGGGCCAATTGGTGTCACAGGGAAATTTTACCAAGCATTTATAAAAGAGTTAATCCCTATTCTTCTCAAACTATTCCAAAAAACAAAGAGGAAGGAAAAATTCCAATTTCATTCTATGAGGCCAGCATTACTCTGGTTCCAAAACCAGATAAAGACATTACAATAAATAAATAAATAAACAAACAAACAAATAAATAAACTACAGATCGGTATCTCTGATGAACATAAATGCAAAAACCCTCAACAAAACACTAGCAAAACAAATTCAGCAATACACTAAAAAATCATTCACCATAATGAAGTAGGATTTATTCCAAAGGTGACTTACTGCAAAGGCAACTGAATTTTAAAATATCAAATGAAGATACATAAAAAACAATTTAATTGGAAAAAAATCAAATCAAGAAAGGGGAAATTTCAAATGTTTCCATGAACTCAGGAAAATAAGAAAACTAAGTCCTCCTTGAAGCAAAATCTCAAACAAGTGTTTTTCAGGACATATATTTTAACATGATAAAAGATGAAAAGTGAGTTGGAATGGTTCAAATTATAAATAAAATATTAAAAATACAAAAAATAATATCTACAAAGTATTAAAAATTATAGTTCACTGCTGAAAATGAATTAAAACTAGGATAATATTATTCAAAAATAAAAGAAAAACAAGTTATGAAAAAGAAAAAAGATACTAGATTATGAAAGTAATTTAGAAAGAATATTTAGATTTTGCAAAATTACATTCTGTCAAGAAAAGAACAAAACAAAAATAGCATTAAACAAAGTCAAATATATATTTAGAAATGACAAACTGTGCTATTATAATTTATTATTTGTTTTATGTTCTTCTCAGCTACTTCTTGAGATAGAATCTTGTCTATTTAAATAGTAAATGTATTATTTTATGAGGATTTTATTGTTTTCATTATATTTTACAATCTATGCAAATGTAAGGAAAATATAATTCATATGCTGTATCATAAAACACCTTTCTATATTATACATGAATACAAAAACTCTTAAGTACATGAAATATTAATAATCATGTAAAAGGTATATTGACTACCTTATGCAAAAATTATTTTATATATGATAAGACTGATTTGGTGATTATTGGCAAAATCATTTGAGGTAATCCATCACCTGTGGGTTCAGCATGTATTATATGTTACACCCAACAGAGAAAAATATAGAATCCTTTTTTCTTAAATTTTGCTATTCAACATTTTTTTAGAATTAGATTAGGTTGGCATAAGGACATATTCCTTGTAGTGTTTACTGCAGACATATAAAAAGGAAGATATTAAATATTAAAAACATAATATAAAATAAAATGCAACTGTTTTCATATTTTTAAAGTTTATTTACTTATTTTGACAGAGAGAAAGAAAGAGAGACCACAAGCAGAGGAGGGGCAAAGAGAGAGGGAGTGAGAGAATGCCAAGCAGGGCTTGCATTGTCAGCGCAGAGCCCGATGCAGGGCTTGAACACAGGAACCATGAGATCATGGCCTGAGTAAAAATCAAGAGCAGGACACTTAACCAACTGAGCCACCTAGGAGCCCCAAATTCAAATATTTTTTTCAAAATTTAGCTACATATAATCCCCTCACCCACATACAAAAAATTAAGACATTCAGGAAATTATCACTAAAATTAAAAAGCTAATTTAATATAAAAATTCAACACATTTAAATTGAACAGAAAATTAAAAACTAAAATGGAAACTAGAAAATATTAACATTAATACAACTACTATATTTAGGACCATAGTTACATTATCATTAGTTATATAGAGAGAAAAAAAACAAACTTCTGGAGCTATATTATTATATTTGTATATTGCAAACAAGAAGGAAAAATAAATTATTTTAACACTTAAACGTATTAAGTAGAACACAACAAAAAAGTGTAGACAAATTAGAATGCTTATTTGATATCTCTAATGTAAAATAATAAATTAAAATTTAAGTCAAAAAATTAAAATTCAGGGGCGCCTGGGTGGCTTAGTCAGTTAAGCGTCCGACTTTCGCTTAGGTTATGATCTCACGGTTCGTAGGTTTGAGCCCCGCATCGGGCTCTGTGCTGACTGCCAGTTCAGAGCCTGGAACCTGTTTCAGAGTGTGCTTACTGGACACCTGTCTGATAGAATGTCAAAGCTCTAAAGGACCGGAGGATATAGCTAGATGGGACAAAAACTATTCTAAGAATTTTGAGAAATAAGCACTTGTGAGAAACTTATTCACCTTGCTTTATCAGATGATACTTTGTGACCAAAACTGATCAAAGGAAAGGTTTGGTCCATGAAAGATTATGAATAAGATATCCACACTTGACATCATTCTACTGAACATAAATGTCAGATTATCAAGATGTGTTACCTTAAGGTAACAATTACTTTCTTACTAGGAGAACTTAATATTGCTCAAGCATTAAAACTTCTAAAAATGAAATACTGCATAGTATGAAGAGTTGCATATCATTTAATTTTGAAATTACAAAAAGTATAACACAATGATGGGTTCAGAGATACTTCAACTGATTCACATTTTAATTTTTATCAAGGACTTTATAATTTACTACTTTCTCAAATATAGACCTCCATACATATGTTTTTAAATTATTTCTCAATGCTGTCTATATGTTATGCCAATACATATTTTGAGGCAGAGATTCACATAAGTGTTTTTATTTTTTGGCTTGGGTCTTCTTAATAGGTATCTTTAAGCTATATGCATGCTGACGGAACACTTATTTTTAAATATATGCCTCAAGAATACAATTCCAAACATGCTAAGTGAATAAGTGTTAAAATATTTAGAAAGTGTTTAGTCCAGGTTGAACCTCACAAGGGCTAGATTAATTAGTTCTGAATTGATGAATGAATTTAACTTCATTTTTAATGAAAAATATTGTTGAATATTTGATAGGTTTTTACTTGAATGACTAATGGAATGTAAAATACACGTTCTTATTACTTCATATAGTTTATCCTTCAAAGAACATTTTAATGCATTTTCTTGATTAATAATAATGTCCACAACAAAGACTAGCCCCCAGCACCATACTGCATCACTGTTGACAACAAAAAATAAAACAAACTCATGAATTTTTAATGTTTAATAACAATTTACAAAATTACAAACCATAATAACAATGAGGGATTGTGGCATTTGAATTAAATCTCTTGGTACTAATCATGTAGGTCAAATAAGGACACTAGAAAATGTACTAAAGCAAGATTTTGCAAGTGACTATATTCGAATAAAACTTTTTGAAAAGACAGCTATATTTCAATAAATTTAAAGGAATTCAAGAATGTTGTTTTCAAGTGACTGAAACTAATTAACATATTCTTACTTTGGGGAACATGATTAGTACTAGAAATGAATGCAAATATTAAAATTGGTCTCAGATGACCTAACCACTAATACAAAATGCAAGGGGCTAATTAGGTTCATTTCATTAAGCATGAAATGAGGGTGAAATCCCTCTACAAAAATTAAAACTGTCACCATTTTAAAATCCTAATCCTACATTGTAGAACCAATCTTTAACTAAAAATTATTTATTTAGTTATACTGTATGATGAGCACTGTATTAGGTGTAGATTTGTTTTCCAAATATGAAAATTTAACTAGAATGCATTGCTTAAATTTTATCAAAAGTTAAATATACTGAAAAGAGTAACATCACTTTATCCAACAGTATCAAACAGTGAGCTTACAAATGCTGTAATTTATATGCAATCGGAATCTTGTTTACTAAATGTAAATGCTTGTTATGATTAATCATGATGTTAGGTTTCTTACCAAATGCTCTCAATGTTTTGTGCCTCTTAAAACACAACGTTCCTGTTCTCTAAGTAGCCTGATACACAATTATAAATATCCATTACTGTATTGGACAGTGATGTATTCAAAGAATGGTCATTAAAATTTGAAAAATAGGAGCCTCAATGTATGATTAGGATGTGGAATATAAAAATAACACTCATCCAGTGAACACATTTTTTAAAAAGTAAAATTGAAATCATATACTTCTATGATGCTATCAAAGAGCAGTGGCAATAAGGTAGCCTTGAAGAGCTTACTTACAGAAAAGTTGCCCTTTCATAAGGAAGCAGAAAACTGTTGTTGTTGTTTTTCCAACAAAGGATGCAAGCGCATAATGTGTTCATTATATGGTAGCCATAGTTTTACAAGTTTCAAGAAGATAAATATTTCCCAGGGCCAAACTAATAACCAGAAAGGGAAAAAAAAATATAAAGTCAAATTTTGTCAAAATAAAAACATATTTTCATCAAAGACTCCATTTAAAAATGGAAAAGGGTGATGGACATGGAGGAGGTAACATATTGAGATGATCATTGGGTGTTATATGGAAACCAACTTGACAATAAGCTATATTTTTTAAAAAATAATAAAACCACCTTTGTTAAAATAAAAAAGAAACTACAGACAGTAATGCAACTCAAATTCTTGATAGTATAAAAACTTAATATGTTTTCATTACAGAAGGCAAATAAAATCTAGAGCAGAGAAAAAAGGAAAAATGGCAAGACTCAGACTGAGAGAAAATAATTCTAACAGCTTTATCTAACAAAGTGCTTGTATTAGACCACATAAATTAATCTTAAAAATAAATACTAAATAAACCAACAACCCAATGAAAAATGAGTAATGATTTAAAGATACTTCACATATACACACACTCACACACACACACAATAGTTAGCCAATAAATACAAAAAGATAAACAATTATTCTTCAGATAACTTTGAATTAAATCTCCATGAGATATCAGAATGAAAAAAAAACAAAAAGTGTGATAATAGCAAATGCTGGCAAGGAATAGGAACACCCAGAATGCTAACACATTGCCAGTGCTATTGGAGAACAGTAGAACTGCTCTGAAAAACTAATATTTTTCTAAAGGCAAAATAGATCCGCTTGATGATCCGGCAATTCCAGCCATCATTATTTTGTGGTCATAAAAAACATATGACATCAGAACCCTCATACATCATACTTTGTAACTACTATCTTTAATAGCTCAAATCTACAAACAACTCAACTGCTCAACAACAGAATGATAAACACGTTAATTCAGCTAAATTCAGCTAAATATTACCCAACAATAAAAGCACGTGGGCGGTACACAAATGTCACATATGCATATCAAAACCATGATGTTGGACAGAAGAAGGCAAACAGAAAAGAAACAAGGTGTATTACCACACTTCTATGAAGTTAAAAAAAATAAGTAATTGTGAGGACAGAGATAAAAAAGGATTCCTTTGGGGTTTTGGGGGTGGTGATGCAGAACATGATGGACTAGAAAAAGTCATTAAGGAGAACGATGTTTAGGATGTGAGAAATGCTCTTTATCTTGGTTGGTAGGGAGATAACATGGGCATATTCTTTTATTCAACTCATAAGAGTGTACATTTAAAATAGGTATGGATTTGTGTATATAAATTCCATTTTAATACAAATGTAAATAATGTTACAGAATATTGGAACCAGAAAATAGTGTCGTGTAGGCTATGGTGCACAGCTATCTAAAATTCATCCCTGAGAGAAATAAACTTACTTGAGTCAAAATAACAGGGTTTTAAAGCTGAAATTCTTTCTCACACTGATTGTGATGGAGGTTGGGGGCATAGGGTGATGGGAATGACAGGTGTGAAGAGGACAAGGTAAGTCAGCGTGTTCTCCAAGCAAATTTGGTGCCTTCGTGTGGGATCTCTTGGGGATGTTTAATGCCGAAAGCACCATCAGTGGATGGAGACAGAAAGTGAGTGTGAAGCTCTAAGACTACTTTCTAATATATTTTAAACAATTTTTTAAATGTATACATTTATTGGACAAAAAGAGAGAAAGAGAGTGGAGCAGGAGCAGAGACAGAGGGAGAGAGAGAATCCCAAGCAGGCTCCACATTGCCAGCATAGAGCCCAATGCCGGACTTGAACCCATGGCCCTGGGATCATGAATTCAGCCAAAATCAAGAGTCAGTCGCTCAATCTACGGAGCCACCTGGGTGCCCCCATTTCCTATTCTCTGATAAACAGATGTCAGAGTGTTACTACTGACAACAATATCATTTAACCTTATGTATCCAACTAAAGTATCCTTTGACACTTACTTGGGTGTTAATATTTATGCTTAATTTTTCCAGAGCCTGTTTTTATTGCTCAGCTGCCTTTATTACAGTTTGATGTTATGTTCTAAATCTAATGGAGCCAGAAATGTTTTTATCTAGTAAGTAGACTTAAATAGATAGTCTCAAAATTTGTGAAAACAGAATCACACATTTAAAAAGAAATAGATCCATTATTTCAAAAAAGTAAATATTCCTTGTCGATTTTATTTGAGGGAGGTGGTTTGGTATATGGTTTATGGGTGCTGAACATTTACCGCTTACTCTGTAGATTTCCTGCAGTACCTAACACTATGGCAAAATAGTCACTCTGGAAGATGAAGTAGGTTTCGCAGAGGCCTTCACTTTACTGTACCAATCACCCAGTATTCCACATTTACATGCACATCAACTTCATGGGTTCTTTGGCTTCTAAATGTTTTAGAAGGTGTTCACAAGGACATCTCAGCTCTCTTGATATACTGATGGTAAGTCTAAAGCCTGGTTTCAAGAGCCTTTTAAGATTTTTCCACTTTTACTAGTGTAAAGTTTTATGGGGAAGAATTGGAGATGTGACATGCTTCTTTAAGCCAAATGTTTGGTTTCCAACTTAAGTACTTTCTCTGGCCATAGGATCTCACTCATCCCAGACCAAGTCCATATGCCAAGAAAAGTACCTGGGAGGTAAGCAATTCCTTGGAAAAGTTTTAAACGAATGCCTGATGGAATTAATACCTTGTTTGTGATCAATCTGAAGCATTAGTCATTTTGCTTTTGAAAGTTACCCAGAATTACCACTCAGTTGCTCACACTGGAATCTACTCAGAAAGTAACATTGTTCTTCCCCTGATTCACTTCTTCACTACTTACTAGTAGTCTTGAGCAACTGTAGACAGTGAGGGTGCTTTGACTGGGGCCATATGTCTGTGACCTAATTTTAAGAATCACCAAGTTTCCTGGGTTCCTGGTCATATTGCATCCTTTACAGACAGATGTCATCACTGAGGTGCACAAGGTCATGAGTTTATTGTTTTGTGACACTAAAACCTGGGTTAGTTTGTTTTGCAGCTATAGATTACTGGGACAAGTGGGAATGTGTCTACTTTCTGACACCATTATAGCGTATCATGATAATATTCTGCAGATTTCTCCTAGCTGAAACCAGGAGAATTAAAGAACCCAGGGGACAACTCAGTGTGTGCAGTGCTTTCCTTTCCATGTTGATTTGAACAGTTTTTAGCCTCAAGATTTAAGAAATTTCTTCAACAGATCTGCGCACTAGGTGCCAGAGGCTATTAATCCATAATCTTAGAAAGTAAAGATAAAACATCTTACACAGAAGCTGATATTCAAGCGATAAAGTGGGTAAGTTGACAGTCAACCACTGTCATTCACCATTTACCATCTGTCTCTATTTTTGGTTTTTATTTATTTAAATGTGTGAGAACCTAAACTCATTGAGTAGGAATAGCATAGAGATGACCACCACTTTATTATTGAAAATTTTGAGAGTGGCTCTTAACCATGTAATTTCACTGAAGATGGGATATTTATTTTGATTTAACAAATAATATTATGTAAATAAATATTAATTATTATTTATAATAAATAAGAAACTGAAATGGGTTTTTTCTGGTTCATTTCATCTTAATGGTTCTTAGTTCATTTCTGGCAAAGGATATGAAGATTCTGTCAGCTGTCAGTGATGCATTTCAATCATACACCCAGGGACTGGAGAAATGAACACAACATTGTTTTTCAGGAGCAAAACTGATACATGGAAATCAGCTCAAAGTCTATATTCAACAGCTCTTCAGAGAGCTGCTTTTTCCCTTTCATTTGTATTGAGTTATGGTGAAAAACTGATGGAAGCCGTGGAGTTCTAACAGCTCCTATGGGGAGATAAAACCCAACAACCTTATTTTGTAGCATTTTTTTGTTCAATTCCATTGTGTAGATACACCCATTTCTTTAAAGATCTCAACATGACAATATTGAACATGGAGGTGAGGAAGATACTAATAGTCTTTTGAAAACTGATATAAATTGGCTCCATCACCTCCTTATGTGAAAGAATGTTTGTTGTATGTACTTTTTATAGTGTTACAGAGTCTGTCCTCAAAAGGACACAGCTTCCCATACAAGTGATAAACTCTGGGTCTAGGAATGGCTTCAGATTTGGAATCTGGGTGAAAAATTATTTTTCCACAAGCGCTTCTGGCACCAGCCTTCAGCTTATAACACTTTGATCTCTCTTGGCTATATGTTGTTGTTGGCTATACATCTATCACCCCCTCAAGAATACTCATGTCCCATTGCCTATTGTTTCATATCTTACTGCCTTATATAATCCTGCTGAACCACTCACTTGTATGTCCTTTATGGGGCCATCTGCACCTTCCAGGTAACATAGTCACCTGGTTGTTTCTTTGGTCTCTGGCACTATACCTGCTTTAAAATGCCTATCTCTAGAAACCCTTTGGGTTTGTTTTTTTTTCTTAAAATGTTTTATTTATTTCTGAGACAGAGAGCGGGGGGGGGGGACGTGGGGGAGAGAGAAAGAGGCAGCATGAGCAGGGGAGGGTGACAGAGAGAGGGAGACGCAGAATCGGAAGTAGGCTCCAGGCTCTGAGCTAGCTGTCACCACAGAGCCCGATGCGGGGCTTGAACCCAGGAAACCATGAGATCATGACCTGAGCCAAAGTCGGACACTTAACTGACTGAGCCACTCAGGTGCCCCTCTCAAAACCCTTTGAACCCTTGCTGAATACTCTTTGGAGGAGGTTCAATAATGTTAACAAATTGACTGTAGCTATGCCATATCTAAGTTTAAAGTATTCATTATATTAGTATATCAAACCAGAATATCAAAGCTTAAGTCAAAGGAGAGTCTCCCCATATCATCAAACTCTTCCCTTTTAGGCCTAATTTCATGTCCTCCTTAATCCAGCAGGTTTCCCTGGTCCTGGTCAGTATATAGACCATGTAAACTCTGATGGCTTTTCTTTCCCTAATACAAGTGCCTGAATTAAGTTTTGATTGCGGAGACATTCACTTTATTTTTTTTTTCAATGTTTTATTTCTTTCTGAGAGAAAGAGAGAGAGAGAGAGCGAGTGAGCAGGGGAGGGTCAGAGAGAGAGATACTGAATCTGAAACAGCCTCCAGGCTCTGAGCTAGCTGTCAGCACAGAACCTGATGAGGGGCTCGAACCCATGAACCTTAAGATCATGACCTGAGCTGAAGCCGGTCAGGTTTCAGCTTAACTGACTGAGGCACCCAGGCGCCCCGAGACATTCACTTTAAAGATGGCTGTCTTAGGGCCCCTGGGTGGTTCAGTCGGTTAAGCTCTGCACTTTTGGTTTAGGCTCAGGTCATGATCTCACGGTTTTGTGAGTTCTAGCCCCAAATTGGGCTCCACACTCTAGTGTGGAGCCTGCTTGGGATTCTTTCTCTATCTCTCTTTGCCCCTCTGCTCTGCCATTTGTGCCTTCTCTGTCTCTCTCGAAATAAATGAATAAACTTTAACAAAATATATATATATATTTTTTAAAAGATGGCTGTCTTGAATAAACAAGACTGCCAGTTCCAGGACTCTACAAAGAGCTAGGCCATGTGTACTTCCATCCCCACCCCGGGCTCCTTTGTTTTAGAGATCGTGGTTGACGAGGTAAATGATCATTGGGTCTTCTGTTTCTTGCCGCCTGCCACTGGCCAGTGCTTTAAATTCCTGCTCATCTGTTTGTTTGTTTGTTTGTTTTTCATTTTTTTCAGTAGAGCGACACATAATGTTACAGTAGTTTCAGGTGTACAACTTAGTGACTTAACAAGTTTATACATTATGTGTGTTCACAGTATAGCTGCCCTCTGTTACATCACTATTACAGTATCATTGACTATATGTGGTTATGTTCTGCTGATTTTCCCCATGCTTTATCATTCTATACCCGGAAGCCTGTATCTCCCTCCCTCTCTCCTTCACCCATTTTTGCCCAATCCTCCCAACCTCCTCTGCTCTGGCAACCATCAATTTGCTCTCATATTTATATTTCTGATTCGGGTTTGTGTTTGTTTATTCATTTTTTTAGAGATTCCATTTATGATGGAATCACATGGTATTTGTCTTTCTCAGTCTGACTTGTATCACTTAGCATAATACCCTCTAGCTCCATCCATGTTGTCTCAGGTGACATAATCTCATCCTTTTTTCTTTCGCCTATCAGGAGTGAGCTATGAAACCCTAGGGCCCCACCTTCAACCATAATAAAATCAGAACTCCAGGTCCTCACTCCTCTCTCTTTGTCTTCTACTCCCAACTAGCGTGTGGTCCCTAGTGTTCTATGTAACTTTGAAAGGCTTGTAAGTTTTCCTTTTTTTCCCCCCAAAGTTTTCTGATGACTATTGCTGAGGGCATCTAACAATCAAAATAAGAATCACAAGAACCATTCTAGACACAGAATTGGTTATCAATAGGCTGAGACCAGCACAAAACAATATATTAGAAAAGAATTGTAGAATTTTTCATGCATAAGGTATTTATTTAGGAGAGACTGTGATTCCTAATTGGAGTATGCTGAGAACTTAAATTAGTTGCTGTTACAGAGATGATGAGGTAAAGGAGCAGTGGACTTTGAGATACAGAAATTGGATTGAGGTCCTTGATTGATCTTTAGGCAATGGGAGGATTCTTACCTTTTACATGCATCATCTGGTTAAAATGGTGGTCCAGTGTTCATAAGAAGATTCACTCAAATACTCCATAACAGGACATACAGTCACTTACTGTTTAAATCAGTGAGCAGAACTGAGAATAACATGCCAAAATTCATTAAAGTCAGCCCTGTTTTGTAGCTCCGCTATATTTAAGATTTGCAGCACAGCCTTCCCCTGCTTACTCAAGGGTTGAAGGCTTATTTACATGGTGCCNGGTCACTTACTGTTTAAATCAGTGAGCAGAACTGAGAATAACGACATGCCAAAATTCATTAAAGTCAGCCCTGTTTTGTAGCTCTGCTATATTTAAAAGATTTGCAGCACAGCCTTCCCCTGCTTACTCAAGGGTTGAAGGCTTATTTACATGGTGCCTTGGACATTGTTTTTTCAAGTTTTAAATCTAGGCAGTTAACAAAATAATTACTAAAATGACCATAGCATCTATAGTTTTAAAAGGACAGAGCTTTTTGATAAGCCAGCTCCTATTCTCCAGCACAGTTTGTATCCACCATGCTTTGGGGGTTTACAAACTCTTATACTCAAATGCTCCGGAATATCGCCTCTTTGCTTATCATCCATAAGGTCTTAGTTTTCAATTTCATCAGTGGATCCAATTCTAGATTTCAGTTGGCAATATACATTGCAGCTATTTCAAATCTACTTTCAAATAACACTATTCCACTTCATGGGTAATGTAAATACCTAGTAACAAAATAATCCTAATTCCTACCTTCTGTTTTTTGTGTTATTTCTGTCATTCATTTCACTTATACATAAATACAGGTAAGTAAATATATATATGCACACATTTGATTACCTTACTGTTATATTCATTTTTTAATAAATTGTTATTGGTTAGATAAATTACAGGTAAGAAAAATTAAAGAGGAGGTAGAGAGGGAGGGGCAAGGTATGTGAAGGGGATTAACAGTAACTTATTGTGATGAGCCCTGAATAATATATAGAATCATTATACATTATATTGTACAACTGAGACTAATATAGCACTATATATCAATTAAAATTGAATACAGAAACAACGAAAAATGATATTTTTTGTTTGTTTTTACTTTTTGCTTTCTTGATGCTCTTCTCCAGGGCCAAACTAAATGTTTTATTATACTTCTCTCTAAAGAACTTCTTGTAACATATCTTACTAAGCTAGTCTACTGGCAACAAAGTCAATTTTTGTTTGCCTGAGAAAGTCTTTATCCTTCACACTTGAAACGATGATTTTGTAATACACAGAATTCTTGGTTTAATTTTATTTCTCTCAACACTTTGAATATTTCACTCCACTCTCTTCTTGCTTGCATGGTTTCTGAGGAAAAGTCAGAAGTAATTCTTATCTTTGTTCTATATGTAAGAGTTTTTTTAAATCTCTGACTCCTTTCAGGCTTTTTTTTTAATTTTTGATTTTCTGTAGTTTCAAAATTGATATGCTTACATGTATTTTTTTTTTTTCATTTATTCTGCCTGGTGTTTTCTGAGCTTCCTAGGTATGTGTCTTGGTGTCTGATAATTTGGGAAAATTCTCAGTCATTGTTTCAGATATCTTTTCTGTTCTTTCGTCTCTTTCTTTTCTGTTGATATTTCCATTATGCATGTGGTATACCTTTTGTAGGTGTCCTACTGTCCTTGAATATTCCGTTCTGTCCTTGAATATTCCGTTCTGATTTTGTAGTCTCAGTTCTCTTTGCTTGTCAGTTTGGGGATTCTATTGAGATATCCTCTTGCACAGAGATTCTTTCCTCAGCTGTGTACAGAATACTAGTAAACCCACAAAAAACATTCTTTACTTCTCTTTATGGGCTTTTTAAAATTTCCAGCATTTCTTTTACTTTCTTTCTTAGAATTTCCATCTCTCTGCTTACACTACCCAACTGTCATTCTTGAGTATTGTCTATTTTATCCATTAGAGCCTCCATCAAGTTAATCATAGTTGTTTTAGTACTAATTCTAACACCTTTGCCATGCCTGGTTCTGATGCTTGATCTGTCTCTTCAAATTGTGGGGGGGTTTTGTTTGTTTTTGATTTACCTTTCCATTTTTTTTCTTAACAGCCAGACATGATGTACCATGTAAAAGTAACTGCTGCAAAAAGACCTTTAGTAATATGTTGATGATGTGTAAAATTGGGGAAGTGTTCTATATTCCTATGATTAGCTACCATTCTTTTAGTGAGGTTATACCTCTGGACCATGAATTTCACAAGAGTTTCTCAATCTTTTTCTTTTCTCTATAAGTAGGAGAGGATGGCTAAAGTGAGTGGGAGCCTCTAGCAATTCATCAACTACAGTTCAGATTTTCCTACCCTACCACTGGTTCCTGAAGTGGTTTTCACTCTTGGAGTCTCTGCCTTGGTGAAATAAGACTCCCTTTATCTGCTTGTCCATCTCTCCAATCCCGGTGGTAGGGAATCCTGTGTGTCATCCCCTCTTCTGTGAATCTATGAGAAGTTACTGATTTTTTGCTCTGTTCATCTTTTCCCTTGTTTTTAGGACAGAGTGGCAACTTGCATGCTTCTTATTTGTAGAACTGGAAAGCAGAATCTCTAACTTTATTTGAAGTTGCCTAGCATTGCAGAATTTTAGCAGAACAATGACTCAGTTTGTTTTAAAAGAGACATTTCTGATTGTCATGTTGAGAATAAACTGTCAAGTAACAAGAGTAGAAGCCAGAAGATCAGTTAGGAGTTTACTTCCAGTAATCCAAGACAAAATAGGTATGATTTGAGTGACATTTGAAACTGTGAGCCTGGTTAGAATAGAATAAATTAGGACAAAAGTTTTGAGAAAATATATTTTCCTAAAGTAGGTGAAAGGAAAAAAATCACCTTGATGAAATTAGGTGTCATCAGATGTACATGATTTTTAAATATGTAAAACTAATAAAATCATCAAAGATTAAATGTAATTAGAGAAGTGAGCAGTACCAAAGAATTGAGGCTTGGGGATACTTAAAAGAAAAATAAAAAGCTGGGGAGAAGGGTAGGAACTTATAAATCAGAGAAAGAATTGCTGTCGGTGAGATAAAAGGAAATCCAAGAAAATGTGTATCACAAACATTGTAAATGGCATCAGATGCTGAAAAATCACATTGGGAAATAATTAGTTATTATCTTGTAAATGTGAGCATTCACAAATCTTATGATCCAACATTATTCTTTTCAGATGTGCTCCAGAGAGATACTCTTGCATACATATTAGAAAATTTATACATAAATGCTAAAACTAGGAATGTTTAAAACAATGTAAACGTGAAATAACCCAAACTCACTAAAAAAATAGATAAATTCATCATCATATAGTTATACAATAGAATGTTATCCAAGAGTATATGTGCATAAACTTCAGTTGTATAGAAAATATTAATAAATGTTATCAATGTAATCAATTAAAATAAATCTCAGAACATAGCATTTATAATGATACTCTTTTTAATGAAATTTATAGTATCAACATTGGGAAATATGACTTTTAGAAATGAATGTGTATGCATGGTGTGTGTGTATCTATATAACAGCAAGAAAATAATAAAGCAAAACAGTAAGTCAATTCCTTGGGTGAACAGAGTAGAAAAGAAACACTCAGGCAATTCAAGTTATTATCAATATTCCAGCTCTTGAATAATGTAGTGGCTTTGTGAATGTGTAATATATTGTTAAAATGAATGAATTAGCACAGGATATATAAGAAGACATGAGTAAACCAGTGATAAAAATGCATGCTGATGCAAGGATAGTAATAAATCTAGATTTGAACAAAAAATATTAAAATAAATATTTTTACACAATTGAATAGAAAAACAAACAGCAGCAAAAATGGACAAAGACATAAATATAATTTTACTTAAAAAAGAAAACTACTTAGCGGAACACCTGGGTGGCTCAGTGGTTAAGCGTCCAACTTGAGCTCAGGTCATGATGTCACGGTTTGTGGTTTCGAGCCCTGCATGGGGCTCTGTGCTGACAGCTCAGAGCCTGGAGCCTGTTTCAGATTCTGTGCCTCCCTCTCTCTCTGATCCTCCCCTGCTCATGCTGTCTCTATCTCTCTCTCAAAAGTAAATAAAATATTTAAGAAAAAAGAGACATACCAACATATGGGTCTGTGTGTTATGTGTGTGTAATTTCTCACGTGCTGATTCCCAAGGAAGTAAAACAGAAAGCGAGAGAAATGTAACCAGCTTTAGAGTTTAGTCTAATGAGAGAGAAAAAAGCAGTCAACAGTATTGAAAACGAATGCAAGAGATAATTATAATGAGCCATGAAACATATGAATAAGAAGGAATATAGTTATGAAAAGCCAAGGGACGGTGAACTGTAAATACAGAAGTTCTAAGAGAGTACAAAAGAAACCAATAAAACTGTGTGGTTCCAAGAAAGTGAAAGGACAGTTTATCTTTGAACTGAGAAACGGCAACATTGGGAATGACTTGGCATAACACTGCATGATACTGGAGGGCTAGGAGGAATATTTTATGCAATACAGGATGATTCCTATCAATCAATATCTGTAAATTATAAGATTAAAGAGAGTAAATAATAGCTTATTTGGGGGAAATAAAAATTTATTTCCAAAATATCATTGTATCTCCCCTTTGTTTCAATTTTCTATTTAAATTCTAGTTGGTTAACACATAGTGTAATATTAGTTTCAGGAGTAGAATTTAGTGGTTTGTCACTTACATTTAACACCTAGTGGTCATCACAGTAACTGCCCTCCTTAATCATCACCCATTTAGCCCATCCTCCTACGTCTGCCCCCTCCAGCAACCTGTTTGCTTTTTATAGTTAATAGTCTGTTTTTCCCTTACTTTGTATATGAGAATGAAAGAAAATTGTGTAAAATTGTGATAGATCAACAAGACTACATATGCCCAAGCATTTTACCTGTCCACATATTTTTATATATATCCATCAGACAATCAAATGTTGTCCTTTATAGCTGCTTATTTACTACTATCTATGACATGAAAAAAATCAACCAATGTTAGAAAGTTTATAAATACCACTATTCCAGAAAGAATATTTAATATGTACATTTGTTTTCCTTTTAAATTTAATTTTTAAATTTGTTTACTTCATGAATTTTTGAAATTTTCATTCACTCTCAATTCTTATGTTAATTTCTTGCAATTTATGTATTTTGAAAGACATCTAATAGTCCTTCTGGAAATAAGTAAAAACAAACATTTTCTGTTCGCTTGAGTGATTCACTTTTCAAAGATATTATTGCCAAAGATAATGTATTTTATGCAGACTTACCAGAAAGCAACTGTTCAGTGAATAACAAGATTATACCAATTTACTGGTAAATGTACTTAATCTTTTAATATAACTTGATATTTCATTGAAGGGAATGTACTTTTTTAAAAAATTATCACTGTGACAATAACCAAATAATCTTTGATTTCTTTTCTTTACTGTACTCTGCAATAAATTTTATTTACTGAAAGGCAATAATTAAATAACAAATACAGAAAAGAGCTTTAGCAAAGGTTTAGAACAAATTTCTGAAAATTCATGTAATCTACTATTTAGGGCAATATGTAGGATATTTTGTCATTTTATATCATTCTATTGTTATTAAACATTGACAAATATTTGTTTAGAAAAGTTAATGATTAATTTTACTGTATTCATTTAATATCTAAAACATAAATATGGGACTATCTTAGACATTACTAAGATTTAAATTACAAATAAAAACAACAAATGAGAATGTTTTTATAGAATTATTTAAACTTTCAATAAGAGCATTTTAAACAAATACTCTCCCAGAGTAATATTTGAAGGTGTTAAGTAGTAACAAAGCACACAAACAAAAAATGGGGGTGTTTAATAATTTTTATAAGGCAAGAAATACATTTTATTCTAAAATCTTAGTTGGAATATTCTTAGACATTTTAAAGATTTCCTTATTTAATAATTCATTTCTCGCCTTTTAAAATTATTGCTAAAAATGGAAATTTATATTATGGAATCTAGCTTTTCTTTATATACTTACTGGAGAATTCAACTGATACATCTTAAATTGTGGTTTTGTTTTCAAACTGACCTTCAAAAAGTGGGCAATACATTAAATCCCCATGGATGTGTGTGTCAGAGTGTATTTTCTCCTTGTTCTCTCATTTTTACATTTGCATTTACTTAATTACAGTGAGCTCGACATTCACTTTAAGTATTTATGTGCTATTGGCATTTCTTTCTTTGTGAAATTACTTCTGGACACTCAGCACTTTTTTAATGGGTTGCCTTTCACTTATTGATTTATATTTTTAATGTAATACCAATGTCAATGTTCTGTCTCTAACTATATCTTCAATAGTTCTTATAATCAATTTATGCTTAAACTTTAAGTATAATTGTAATACAGTGTTTTTGAAATCTATTGTAATGAGATCTTATTTTCTGGCGTCTAGTTTTTTCCCTTTATGAAATCAAGGGTTATATATCACCTGAGAGCTTCCTATCCACAAATTATAAAACATAATTTTAATGTATCCTTGTATTTTCTTCCTGCATTCATTTCGGATAAGCCACTAAACTAAGATTAATTTTAAATACATTTTGAAGTAGTAATTAAAAATTACCTTCCTGTGACCAATTTCCCAAAAATTGTTAATATGATATCCCAAATTATTAATATAATAATACACGCATTCTATGTTTATAAGAAAATATGTGGTATAAGTAATTCAGTAAAATAAGTGTGTTTTTTATATTTGTATTCCATTCAGAAGCTATGTAAGTCCAGTACAATCTGATTTGATGGGATAAGTGTCCTTTAAGTTTTTTTTCTTTCCAAATTTTGACTTGAAGATACAATTTCTTCACAGTTTTTTAGAATCTTCATACTCAGAGGGTGATATCATATTTTCTAAATATTTTTGTTATCTAGTAACATTACATCTATCTTTTGTCAAATTGATCTATTCTACTATGATTGATTGAATTAGATATTCTTGACCAATTTTCTTTCCAATACTTACTTTTTAAATTAATTCATTAAATTTTAATTTTGTGGCTACTATATTCCAGACATATTTATGTGATTGAGATTGTTCAGATATTGCAAAAGACAAATATCCATGCAGTTCCAGGAGCTTATATTTTAGTAGTGATAGAAAGTGCAAATAGGAATAATAAATGAGTTATTAATTAATCTTATATGTTAGAAAACAACATGTGCTATGAAAGAAGAAATATACATACATACATACATTCATTTATAAATACAGACACACACATGCAAACACATGCCTTAGTAAAGTATATTTACAATTTGATTGCTTGAGAACACATTGCAACTTTAAATTTAGTTTGTGTTAATGATAGCCTCTGATAAATATAAGATTTGAAAAAAATCTTGAGGATAGAGCTGACGACAAATCTAAAAATAAAAGTACAAGACTCACAGATAAACTTGAATTTCAAACATTTTTTACTATAACTATATCCCAAGTATATTCCTGTTTTGGAAACCAAGATATATAAACTCATAAACCTTTAAGTTATGGCATAGGAATCAACAATTCTGCAAGTACTTATCAGTATAATAGTAAAAAAGGCCATATTTACTTTTACCTTTTGATTCTAAATCCATGTATTTTTTATGTTGTTGTAATAGCGCCATATTTATTTGCTGTTTCAAACATTTATAATGCATCCTGTAGAGTCTCATACTTAGAACCCTATTAAATCAATGTATATTTTCCCATCTGGTATTACACCTAAGTTTTCAATAGACCATCCCACTGTTACCTTAGGCAGGTTATTTTGGCTGATTGGGTATGTTGTAAGCCAAGTGAATTCCAAGCCCATGAAACTATTACCTGTTTTCTTTTTTTTTTAAATCATTTTAATGTTTATTATTTTTTTAATGTTTTATTTATTTCTAGGAGAGAGAGAGAGACAGAATCTGAAGTAGGCTCCAGGCTCTGAGCTGGCCGTCAGCACAGAGCCCGACGCGGGGCTCGAACCCACGAACCGTGAGATCATGACCTAAGCGAAAGTCAGACACTTAACCGACTAAGCCACCCAGGTGCCCCTATTATTATTATTATTTTTTTTTTTTTTTTTAGAGAGAGAGAGCAACAGAGAGAGACAGAGCGTGACTGGGGAAGGGACAGAGAGAGAGAGAGAGAGACAGAATCTGAAGTAGGCTCCAGGCTCTGAGATATCATTACAAAGCCTGATGTGGGGCTTGAACTCCCGAACCAAGATCATGACTATATGCTTAATCGACTGAGTCACCTGAGTGCCCCTCTATTTTTTTTTTAATTATGAAATGAGTTTCTTGATAAGAAGCATTACTGTGTGGAATATGATGTAAATAAATTGGGGATTTCATATATTCATGGATCATGGTACCAGAAAGCATTAGATTCAGGGAATGCATATTTGTTTCCTGAAAATATGTCCACTCTAGTGAGTGCAGATCAATGCCTACACCATGATAAAAATGGTTCAATGTAATCCAGCTGTCACAAACTACTGCCTGGACCCTCGGGGAATATTGACATATTGGATCAGTTATTGACAGGTAGGTCACATAGCAGTTACATATCAGCCTTCATTAGAAGAAGACTATGTTGTTGAGCCTGTGGATAACTTTCCCTGTCATCATGACCATTCTGTACATGAAGTGAACATTATATTGACTCAGAAACGGAGCTGCTGGTCTCCCCATAACATTTTACCTTGTCTACTTTGTACTATCACAAAGTTAATTTTACATGTCAATTTGGCTGGATTATAGAATGCCCAGATATTAAACAAATCAATATTTCTGGGTGTATCTGTGGAGTGTTTTGGGGAGAGACTGTCATTTGAATCAGTCAGTTGAGTAAAAGATATCACCCTCCCCAATGTGACTGGCATCATCTAATCCATTGAGGGTCCATATAGAACAAAAATGTGGAGGAAGAGATTACTCTTTCTCTGCCTGACTGATAGAACTGTAACATCTGTCTTTTGCAATTAGTGCTCCTGGTTTGCAGGATTTGAAACTCCAGCACTGGCCTTCCTAGGTCTCCAGCTTGCAGAAGGCAAATCATGGGACATCTTAGCTTCCATAATTACATGAACATGTACCTTCTAATAATTCTCTTTACATATATTCCTATAGGCTCTGTGTCTCTGAAAAACCCTGACTACTGAACCACCTCATTATGAGATCATCCTCTGCATTAGATGCCCTTTGAAGAACATTCACTTGAGATACAAATATCTTCATAGTCTTTTGCAGGTGGAGAGGCTCAGATATATACCTCTTCCCTGTATTTCCTTTTTAGCAATCTCTCAATTCTGTACTTTCCAAGCAGCCAAAATATTAGAAACAGTATATGAATTAGTGTTGATCTGTGTTACTGACCATATATAGATTCAGACAAAGTGGACAACCAAATTCACCACTGACCTTTGGTAATAATATTATACTAAGTAGATCTCTGATACTGTAGTCATCCAGTCCTGTCTGCTCCCATTCTATCTTGTGGAATTGTTTGTAAACAAGGGCTGAGATTTTCCTCTTCAGTAAACTGATTAGAAGGAACTTCCTTTGGCATCACAGGTGTAGATTTAAGGAGAGGAGGCAATACTGTGTTGAAGGAATTTAAGCCACTAACCACACAATAATTGTATCTGAGCTTTTTCATACTGTTTCCACTTAATGTTAGATTATGACTGAGCATTCCGTCCTTATGACTTTTTGTGTCAGATAGCATCAAGTTCATAATGAATAGTTCTGGATGGATAGTACTTTATATCCCACTATTAGGCATTTCATCTTTACCTGGTTATAGTAGCATGGCAGTGTGTCTCTCAAAAAGATAGTAACTTAAATATTTTTAAGTTTTTATTTATTATTGAGAGAAAGAGACAGAGCATGAGAAGGTGAGGGGGCAGAGAAAGAAGGAGACACAGAATCTGAAACTGGCTTCAGGCTCTGAGTTGTCAGCACAGAGTACAATGTAAGGCTCGAACTCACAAGCCATGAGATCATGGCCTGAGCCAAAGTTGGATACTTAACCAACTTAGCCACCCAGGCACTCCTCAAAAAGATAACAATTGTTGGCAATGAGGGCATGGGTAAACATAGGAACCTTAGAGGGCAGTGCAATAGTTTTTCCCTTGGTACTTATGTGATGCTTCATGCAGTATCCTTTTAATGACAGATTCTTTAAGCATCTACTGCATTATAACAACCAAGAAGAACAGAGTGCAGTGAAGCCTAAATAGACTGAAGCAATTACTCCTGCTCTCCTCCTGGTCAAAACTATCATCCTTATGGTTTACACAGTAAATGTTCTACTCAAATGTGTAGAACAGTTCTGCTATATTCAAAAAATCCTACTGATAATTATGACTCTTTGTTAACATTAGGTGGTACAAGGTTATCTGCCTTTCACCACAAAGGGTATATATTGACTCTTATTAGCATAGTAGTCTTTACAAACATCACCTAAAGTTGACCATAAATTGTTTAATTTGTGTACAATTTATTTATAATTATTAGAATATATATACATGAAATATGTGTACATATATTCACATACGCTTTGTGTGTACATAAAATGTTTGGTGCCCAAAAAATCTCAATCCTTCTAAATTATTTATTTCTACTTTTAGAAGGATTTATTTAGCATGATATTTTTTATTCTTGACTCTCAGAAGATTCTTGACTTCACCAGAATTTTTGGTTGAGTCTCTCTCACTTTATTTTAATATTCTTGTAAAAAATTGAATGAGACTCTTTTCCTACTGGATATACGCATCTTTTCTGCCTACCTCAATATTCTTCTCTCACATTTTCATACTCTTTGTATTTTATTATACTTCAAGTATATCTTTAAGAATACTACTTCATTTTTCAACTGGACTAATCTGTGGTTTTGCAATTTTGCTATGTTTATTATTTTGAATTTTTTGATTTTTAAAACTTTTTATGTTTGCTCTTCTCTTCATGCCATTGTTCTCTTTCTTTATGCATATATAATTCCATAACATAACATATAACAAGTTTTCTCTTAATATCTTTCCTAACAAGCTTTATGCTTTGATGGTCATGAGGGTTTCCTCTCTTTGTCTTTTCTTCTTATCCTACAGTCTTTTATAAGAGGTGTCGTTCACCCACATTAACTACAAATACATCAGCATCTTCTAAATTTAATCTTCAACCATGGCAATAGGTGTAATCTCCTTATGTCCCCTTGAAATCTGAAATATCTAAGAGATACATCAAATTTAACATGTCTTAAACTGAACTCATAATTTTCATATCAAATTAAGCCATGCTCTAGTGTTCTCCATTACAATAAGTGACCAGGCAATGCTTCTTTCAGAAACCTTGAGGCAATAATAAATCCTTCCTTTATTTTACCTCTTCATTTCAAACAATTTTATATCCTGGTAATTTTAAATATGTATGTTTTCTTCCAAATTTGTTGCACTGTTCTAGACTAAGTAACATTATCTACAACCAGTATTCTTGTCTTATTCTCATGACTTTTCTCCAATTCATTTTTGTCTTCTTCCAATACCTTTCCTAAAGTACAGGTAGGGTGAATTTTTGAAATGTAAGTTTAATGTATCATTTCTGAAACACTTCAGTTTCTACCCATTGGCTTTTAGATAGAGTCGAATATCTTTATATGAATAAAAAGATTCTCCATGATTGGCATCTTAATTTCTTCAGATGATTGATTGCTGGTCTTTTTTATATCATATGGAGACACTAATCATCAGAACACTTTTCAGTTTTCATAATTAATATAGAAAAGTGAAAGACACTGGTTTGCAACTGACCATACATATGTAATAAATGGCATTCTTAATTTGGTTGAAAACTCACAATGGATTTTAATGTGTAACATAGTAATCTCACACACACACACATATCAGTAATAACAAAACACAGTTACATAAATGCACATATTCTGAAGAAGTTACAGTAAAAGTGAGTGCTAATCCTTAGTGTTATAATTGGAGAAAATGTAGAAGAGCCATCACTTTGACCATCTGGTCTACTTTCTGCTCACTCACTCTAACAGAAAGGAGAACCTAGAAAATGTGTGACTGCCAAGAATATAAATATACCTGCCGGCAAGGATTAATGAACTGTTACAATGGACAGTGAATCAGCTGTATGATGAATTCCAACTCATTTGAACAAGCATCCTGAAATATGAAAAATAATATAAATTATACTTACAAATTGATAATGAAAAGTTTTGATATAAAAGATGAAAGGAGTGAAATACAAATTGCTTAATGAACTAATGTATTTATCAGTAGTCTGGTGAGTATATAAATTAACAGAACAGTTAAATAGTTAATACCTAATGGTAATAACTAATAATTCTAAATAAGGGATATAGTCATTTACTAGTCTTGGTAAAAATATACTATAAAATTCATTTAAATATTATTGGCATTCTTGTACATATGCATACAGATATGTGTATGTGTATTCATGTACAGAGATATTATAAAACCTTGAAATATTTACTAAATATATATGTGTGTGTTACAAAACAGTATTAGAAATCTTATTTGAAAAAAATGGAGGTAAAACGCTTCTTTATTTTTGGTTTCTGAAAGGTTTTAGAAAGGACATGGTAACAGTAATTCAGGAAATATAGGGGATGAGATTAAATCTGAGCTGCAGGGTTGCCTGCGTGCCTCAGTAGGTTAAACATCTAACTTTGGCTCAGGTAATGATCTTGATCTCATGGCTTGTGAGTTTCAGCCTTACCTTGGGCTCTTTCAGAGCCCACTTCAGATCCTCTGTCTCCCACTCTCTCTGCCTCTCCCTCATGCACTCTCTCTCTCAAAAGTAAATATACATTTAAAAACACCCACCTTTTAAATCTCAGCTGTAAATTTTTCACTAATGCAGGGATTCCATAATGACTTCCTTAGATAAGAATCCACAGCACTTAAAAATGTCCAGCTATGCAGTATTCCTAGGGAAGTTATTTCCATTTTTAGTCAGTTAATTTTTTAAAAGCTTTTATCCAATGATTTTTCAACAGATTCAATTTTACTACCAACATATGAAATCTGTTCAACTTTCATTGAAAATTCTTGCTAAATGTTGACAAGAATATGACTCACTAATATCCACGTAATTACCTAGGTACCACAGCCAAATTATTTATGGAAAGTATAGTGCATTAAAATTAAGTAAATTAGAATTTTTGAAGTATGGCATTTTATATTAGTGTATTTAACGATATATTTGAAAATAGAATAAGTAATATGGACAGAGGGTGTCTACATAGAATTTATTTGTGTAGGGAGGATCACACAGTTTCTTTTATTATATATTTTCATTAGGGATAAATGTATTCAGCTAATAAAACTAAAATTTCTTTGGAAAGAAATAAAAGAAAATCTGATCACTATATTACTTCTGTTTTTAAATACAGCAAATAGTTTACAGATGTTAATTTATGCTGAGATGAGTGACTATGAACTATAATTTTTTTATACTGCAGAATTTAAGGGATTTATATTTGTGGAAGGATGTGGTGTTACCATCTTCTTAGCATCTAAACTCAAGATTATCAATTGATGGAGAATAAAAAAAGCTTAAAGAATATTAATAGGGACTTATTTGATTTTGTACATAAGCTATTGGATCTTTAAATATAGATTTAAAAGATTATTAAGACTTTAAAAAGCATGGAGAAGGTTAGATTGATAGTAAAGAGGGATGGCAAGCTTAAAGAAATTTTACCTGTGAAGACCTTCATTAATGATGTTACTTTTTCCAATTTTGGTTTAATTATCAGAATTTTTCAAAGCTAAATAAAAATAATACTTAGAAAAAGTTTAGGGAAAATGATTGTCACTATTATGCCTTTAACTTTCTAGTCTGAATAAAACAAATTGTAAAAACCATCTCTTATATTTGAGTATTTTAGTTTTATATTTATTGATTAATATAAAGGAAGTTTGCACAGCTCCAATGTCCACATATCTATCTGTTTCTATTGGATTAAATAATTAATATATTTTTCAAGACAACAAAGATGAAAATCTTATAAGTTGGAGAGACAAATTGGAAACATAGGTTTCCCCATAAGATAAAACATGTTTGAGAGAAAACTTAGGACTCACAGGTTCTATGTAAGACCTTTTCTAAATATAAATGGTCCTTATCTAATATTTATTTAACAATTTAGTCTTGCTGTAGTCATGTGCTTCAAAAATCCAAGTATGATACAATATTCAGAACATTTATTATTCCCATTGAAAACATGTCTATGGCATTCATAGATATTTGCAGATGTACTTTACAGGGAATTTCAAAACACTGGCCAATGAAAATACTTAAATTGATTCTAGACTAGTAAAAAATAGTTTTTAGAGAATACAGCTCTACCTTAGGCCTCAAAGGAATCCCACAAGTATTTTCAAAGTAACATGAAAACTTCAGAAAAAAAAAATTCAATAAGGACAAAAGGAAACAAGGCATGATTTGTGATAATCAGCAGAAAATCAAGGGGAAAACTGGCCTACTTATAATATGATGTTGGAGTAATATAAATAGAACTATTCTTACAAAGTTTTAATTTAAAAATGTAGAAAATATCTAGAGAAGTCAATAATGTTTGAACATTAACCAAGTAGATTTTTAAAAGAGAAAATAATTGTAGAAATTAAGAACAGAATTATGAAAATAAATACTCAATGAACAAGACTTACTTCTGAGTAGGCTATGGTCAATCACAGGTAGCTATGTTTGCCTTGCAATAATTAAAAAGAAGGGGAAACCTTAGATAAATAGAAAAATACATGTTTCTTAAAGAAATTGAACATTCTCAAGAAGAAAATCAAGTTAAATAATCTGAAATTCCTGAGGGATAGCTTTTATAAGGTGACAGTTTATCATTGAATATCTTCTTCATAGGGAGTATTTACTAACCTTGGCCATGGCTGGTGATTGGACTTGGCCTGTATTGAGGCACTTTCCTGGGGAAAGAGAATCAAGCAAAATTTGGATGTTTTTGCAGTTCTGGCACAACAGGTTTGAAAATCTGCCAACACTTTGATCTTGAACTTTGCAGCCTTCAGAATTATGGAAATAAGTTTCTGTTGTTTATAAGCCACCCAGCATATGGGATTGTGTGATAAGAGTCTAAATGGTCTAAGTCAAACATGCACAAACAACAGAAACAACAACCACAAAGACTATTATTAAAATTGTAACCTGTTCTGACCAAAGTGATCTCTCATGGATTGAGGTGATCCATCACTTACCCTGTCTGCCCAATAGTAGAAAGTGGGAATGATCTTGTTGAAACATCATTTGAAGCTTTTTCTATTCCTTTCTGTATGTTACAGGGAATAATATAAAAAATATTACACATGTTAAGAGATAAAATAGTATAACTCACAATGAAGAGAAAGAAAACAAACATTAGAATCAGACCCATAGAGGGGTGGATGGTGGTTCAGTCAGTTTAGCAACTGACTCTTGATATTGGCTCAGGTCATGATCTCACAGTTCATGGGTTTAACTCCACATCTCGCTCTGTGCTGTCTGCTTGGAATTCTCTCTCTCTCTCTCTCTCTCTCTGTCTTTCTCATTCCCTCTGCCATGCTCACATGCTCTCTCTCTCTCTCTCAAAATAACTAAACTTTAAAAGTATTTTTAAATTAAAAATTAAAAAAAAAAATCAGATCCACAGAGAATCTAAGCATTGGGGCTAACAGATAAGGACTTACAAATAATAGAAACAATATAAATGAATAGAAACTAGCAAAAATATTAGACAAAAAGATGAAATATTAGACTAAAGGAGAATTAGTATTAATTAAGTGAATCTCATATATAGTACAAATACAAACAAAATAGCTATAATTAAGAACGGATAAGTTTAATAACAAAATGGACCCTGTAAACACAGCTAGCTAACTAGAGATCAGGTCAATATAAAATAACTAAACTGGAAGCAGAGGGGAAAAAAAAAAACAGAGGAGGAAAAAAGAGAGCAGTCTGTACTACAAAGTGAACATAGTTAAAGTCTAAAATAAGCATAAATAGAGTTCAAGGGAGGAGAAAGGAGAAACGTATCAGGAGTGAAAGTAAATAAGAAGTTTTAAAGCTGGCAACACATAGATTCAAGAAGCTAAGCAGCCTCAAAGTGGGAGAAATACAAGAAAAGGGACAATGGAATATATCACAATTAAACCTCTGAAATGAAACAGGAAGAACAATTTTTCAAAGCACCTTGAGGGGAAAAAGACATGCTACCTGAAAAGATCAGCAGAAAACTTCTAGAAAAAAACTTCAACAAAATCAGTGAGTCAGAAAATATGAAAAGAGTAAACTAATTCCAAAAGCCTGTTAATACAGATATTAAAAATCTATAATTAATATATATTTTCCCAGAAAATTAATGTGAAATAAGGAAATTTCAGTCCAAAAAAAACTGAAATAATTTGTCACCAACAGTTTTGGACTACTAGAAGTTCTTAGATTTAAAACAGTCTTGTCTACTTAACTGATTGAATGAATTTTGTAAGTACCTCAATTTCCTTACCTATGAACATAGGGACAATATTGCTTATAAGGAACAAATTTAGAGGATTATTTGAATAATATGTCAAAGATGCTTAAAGCTATACCTAGGATATAAAATACATTCAACAAATTACTTTGATAAGTTTTAAACCATTCTACATTGATGCATGTATCTTATTATTAAATGAGTATGCTTCAATCACTTAGGGACAGTTTTATATCAATATTAAGAGCCAGGAAATGGGAATTAGTATAAGCTTTTTTTTTTTTTCTATAAATCTCCATCTATCTACTTATTATATGTATAATTCTGGACAAGCTATAGTATACCTTTGTGTCTCTATTTCTGCATCTGAAAGGTGTATATATGTTGCTAAGATTATATGGCTATTATTGTGAGTTTTAAATCAGCTAGTGTATGTTTAGAGATCATTAACATATAGTAGTGTTGTTAGTCTAAACATAGTTTATGGTCAACACTCTAAACAGTGGTGAAATAGCAATGACTACACATACCTCTGTGTGCTCATCCATAATCAGTGCCCTGAAATAAGAACCTCAAGAGTCAAAATTTATCATTTCAAGATGATATGTATCATTAAGATACCCTTTAGTTAACTAGAAACAGCCTCTCACCAAGAATGCATAAATTATGGCTTTTGTATACATTCCTGAAAATAATGGATAAATTGTCTCTCTCTCTCTCTCAAAAATAAAAACTTCTTTCAAAATTTTATACATTTCATAAGTAAATAGGAATAGTTCATTTTCTCTTTTTTCAGATAAAATATGATAAATCAGTATTATTAATATAATATAATCAAAGAATATAATTAAAATATTACAACAAAATTCAAATTTAAAAAAAATGGGGAATACTAATTAAATACAGTTGTTTGGGTTTGCTGATGATTTTCCACATAAAGTAATATTTATGAGTGATCTTTATCTGATTGATACACAACAATAATTTCCATGCATAATTTTCATAGAAAAATTATGTTCATTCCCTTTCAACTTTTGACTTTTTTTTTTCATTACTAGATCTAACTAGAACATATTTTCTTCCCAAATGAATCAATGAATTTTAGTTGCACGGTTGCTGGGGTTTTTTTCCCTTTATATTCTTTGAACCAAGAACAAAATAAAGTCAATAAAAATAGATGTGCTGGAGCTAATTAAATATAGAATGGACACATTGAACTCATAGATTATTAGAACTCAGAGATCATTTTAATGTGATTTTTTTCTCCTAGTACTGAAACTCTTACATAATGTCACTAATAGTAATGCACTCCACATATGAAGGGAAATGATTATTTTTTAGAGAGTACTTTCTGAAAAAAGGAAAGAACTTTCTAATAGGAAGACAAGATTTCTCCTTTTTGTCACATTCACTTACCGCCTCACAATTCTGCCCTAAGATTTCCTACGGAATCTTTAATATATTACTTTTAAGGGGCTCCTGGGTGGCTCAGTTCGTTAAGCATCAGACTTCGACTCAAGTCATGATCACATGGTTTGTGGGTTCGAGCCCTGCATCAGGCTCTGTGCTGACAGCTCAGAGCCTGGAGTCTGTTTCGGATTCTGTGTCTCCTTCTCTCTCTGCCCCTCCCTCACTCATGTTCTGTCTCTCTCTGTCTCAAAAATAAATAAAACAAAAAAATTAAATACATATATTACTTTTAAAATATTAGAGTCCAATTATAAACAAAGGAAGTAACAACTTATGATAACCAACATTTCTTCATCTATTTTAGTACTACTTGATCTCCACTCTTTCTGGCTATTCTCACTAGATTAACTATCTCAACATCTCTTTGAACTTGAGAGGGAAAACTTATTTCATTTCATTTCATTTCAGGTTTTCATTAATTCAATCAAATATTTTAATTTCTTTAAAAAAATCAATAATGTAAGGTTTTATGTATTTGTTCTTTTGTTTTGTTTGTTTGTTTATTTGTTTTCCCCTCATTGTCAGTGGATCAAGTAGTAGTAAGTTCAAAATTTTGGTATGTCTCTGTAACTTCAACAATTAAGAGAAACACAGATAATAACTGTAAGTCTTACCCACATATATTGGACACATTAACATATTAGTTAATATTAGTTGATTAAACATATTAGTTGATATTTGATTGTGTATTATTCAAACATCTACAAAAAAGTATTCTAGGGTCATCTGGGTGGCTCAGTCGGTTGAGCGTCTGACTTCGGTCATGATCTCCTGGTTGGTGAGTTCCAGCCCTGCATCGGGATTTGTGCTGACAGCTCGGAACCTAGATCCTGCTTCAGACTGTGTGTCTCCCTCTCTCTTCCCCTTCCCCAATTGTGCTCTCTCTCTCTCTCTCAAAAATAAATAAAAAATTTAAAAGTATTCCAAAAAATTTTGGCAATTTGAAGTAAATAAATATTTATGACAATGTCTTATTTTCAATGTCACCAAACAGTAAATATTCTATTAGAAGAAATTCAATTTGGTCAGAATTCTTAACATAAAGAAATGGGGATCTCTAGAACACAAGTTTAATTTAATTTAATCTTTTATTTCAAATTAACTAATCTTATAGATAAATAAAGATTAACAAGAAAAATAAAATGTTTTTGATAATTACAATTTAATTTAGTAAGATACAAAACTCAGGAATGAAAGCATTTTAAATGCTTTGATCACTTTTGGTCACATCTAATTTATATCTATGTGTTTTTAAGATTGAGGCATCTATAAGGGGGAATAATAAAGCTCACCCAGGGAAACAAAGGATAAGATTTTTAAAAAGCAGTTCTTTCTGCTGCTGCAGCTAAAACTAGAATTGCCCTACAGGAAATTATAATTCTGCCGTACATTTAAGTAGTTCTCATTTCCAAAAGTGGAATAAGGCAAATGAACCGGAGGGAGAGCCCCTCTGTTTTATTTTTGATCACAGCGGTTCCCATCAATGATCAAATTTTAATGGAAGAAAATTTAATATATGTTTAGATGATATAGACAAAACAATACAATAACAACTGCCCCTCCAATCAGTTCTTCTGAAAATAGAGAAACTAAATAATTACTGATGTGAAGCTCGCTTATGGATCTATTTCTTAGCATTCCAATTACATTTGAGTGAATAAAAGTGCTGGGGGAACATAGTTTTTCTTCACCTTTTTAAAATTCGGCAATAATCTGTTAAACTCATCGCTATATCTACCTTCATACTTTCTGTGTTCTGATTCTAAACAACCTAGTTTAGCTTTTATAAATGCAAGAACATACCCTATATTAATCCCTTCTGCTTAGCTTCTCAGCAGGATGAATTTAAAGTCATCTCAATGGCCCCAAGCAATATTTTAAAAAAGAAGCCAGGAAAAATCCTAATAGATCATCAGTATCATTCTGATGTCAGAGAAATAACACTCCTAAATACAGCCTTCAGTATTTTATTTCAAACGCATTTACATTCCTAAGTAATAGAGTTTTAATATCAGGAAGATATTAATCAAGAACAAATTTATAGAATTGTACAAAAATAGTTCAGTGGGAATTTGTTCATTATGATACTAAATTAGAGCTTCTCATCATACTGTGTCCCCCAAGGGAGCTGGTTTATACTCAACATTGTTGGATTTGATCAATGAGGAAAGACTTAGACTGATTGAAAATAACTGTAGTGAATATGAAAACTCTATGAAAAAAACGAAATATATCACAAAGAATATGACAAAGTAGGAGAAATTAGTTAAATCACATTAATATTGTCAAATATAAACCTGGAATGTTTTTTCAAACATAATTTCCTTAGTAGATACATAAAGAAACATACTTTGACCTAAAATAAGCACATATATTAGTTGTGCATTATAGGAAAAGTTGCAAAACCAAAATATAATTCTGAAAAAAATGTAAAACATAAATCATCTTGGCTACTTCTCCTTAAAATCTAAATGTCTAATAAGATATCTCACTATAAATGTATGGCTTAAGAGCTCCAAACATACTAGAAATTTTTGAATACTAGCTCTCATGTATTTTATTAGAAATTTAATTATTAAACACTTAGCTGTGGTTCTGTGCATGGTGTTTTCATGGCTATAGACCAGGTTTGGGTGTTTATTATAAAAAGAGAGACAATGCCAATTATTTCCTTTATATTTTTATGCATAGGGAATATGGGGCTAAAAGTTTTGAAGTTGATTGAAGAGGAAGTCCATATTTTTCCTTCATATAAGAATACATTTTATGGGCACCTGAGTGGCTCAGTCGGTTAGGCGTCCGACTTCGGCTCAGGTCATGATCCCGTGATTCCTGGGTTCGAGCCCTGCATCAGGCTCTGTGCTGACAGCTAGCTCAGAGCCTGGAGCCTGCTTCAGATTCTGTGTCTCCCTCTCTCTCTGACCCTTCCCTGCTCACGCTGCCTCTCTCTCTCTCAGAAAGAAATAAAACATTAAAAAAAATACATTTTAGATCCATAAAAGGCAAAGGTTCACTATTGTATATGTTTTCAATTAACATTACATTTGAAATCATGCAATAAACTAATGAGACATTTTCTTAATTATCCAAAGAGGCTTGGGAGGTTTGCAAAATGACAGTGTATTTTAAGAATATGTAGACTCTTGTGAAACAATGATAGAGATAGAGACAAGATATTTAAACTAGAGGAATAATTGGATGTGAAAGTTAACAAAGTTCAAGGGTTAGCTATTATTATCACCATTCCTTTGAAATTAATTCCTGGGGTTTGATCAGCATATTCTTTTGATAACTTACGGATCCAGTCATTTATTAGCTCTATAAGATTGTACAGTCCATGTGATAAAATACACAAATTATCAAATAAAAGTATCGATATTAATACTTGGAGTTGGAGAAATAGTGATACTCAATTTTGTAACAAAAATACTTTATCATCTATGTTTTCCCTCAAAGGAACGTATAAAGTATATATATTTTCTCCTCAAAGCACAAGCAATTTTGTGGTCTGGTTCCAGATAGATGGAGTAAGCATATTTTACCTTGTCTCTCCCACAGAAAGAAACTATAAAACCTACCAAGAATGGATTTAGTAGCTATTTGAGAACACTGAAACATAAATTGCAGCCGACTGATTAGAGAAGTATTCCAAACAACACTGAACCAATGGTGAGTGAGCATTTCTTTGTCCATGGTTTTTCTGGGACCTGAATACTACACAACACACAACATAAAGTGAGCACTCATGTACAGATGAGAGGACATCAGGAAAAACCCTCCTGTCTGGTTCATAAAGCCATAAAATGATCTTTGATATGGAATGTTGAATCACTATATTGTACACTTGAAACTGATTTTACACTCTTTGTTAACCAATAGGAATTTAAGTAAAAAAATTTTTTTTAATTATAAAAATTATAAAATAATAAAAAATAAATAAAGATCACTGGA